>NW_026613959.1:637500-680000 GCF_026250575.1 Diorhabda carinulata
ATGGGCTGTGGCCCCGTTCAAGAAGGACTTGGACGCGCCGCACGATCTCGTGATAAACGGATCCTCCCTAACACCACATTTCCCGGTGGCCGATATCGACCACGGGATTCGGTGCTGGGCTTTTCCCTGTTCGCTCGCAGCTACTGAGGGAATCCTAGTTAGTTTCTTTTCCTCCGCTTAGTAATATGCTTAAATTCAGCGGGTAATCTCACCTGCTCTGAGGTCGATATATTATAATATATCTCGTATAATATTTAAATACAATTCGCCAAACTATCATAATCATCTCTCATATGAAATATAACATTATTTGTTTTTATTTAAAGAGTCGGCAGCAGCAGCAGCAGCATCAGCATCAGCATCAGCAACACACCACCAGCCTTTATACATATATAATATTTTTAATATATATAATTCATATATTTTGTCGATATACCGTGTGTATAAATGATATAAATAAAACACTGGTCAGACGTCCAGTCTTCGAAACTTTATTATTTCTCTCGGACACGACGACCGCGTTATCATTTTATCATAAATATATTATATATACACACACTTATTTATCGACTATATATACGTCGTATATATGTATAATATATATATATATATATTATATATAAATATAACTCTCTACCAAACAAATTTTATGTATTTCATATAAATACACGATTAATTTATGGTATAGCGGGTTGTGTTCAAAAATTGCGTAACTTTTTCTATAAAAATTTACGCTGCTTTTCGCACTTTAGGATGCCGCACAAATACAAAAAAAAATACGCACAAGTTTGTATGTGCATGTGTTTTTTCTTAATTAGTGTGCGTTATTGTTTCACATCCAACACGCTTAGGCATTATTTTTCTTTAATAAATAGAAAAATTTTAAATTCTAAGCAGTCTTTTAAATTGATACGACCCTCAGTCAGGAGTGGTCCGGGAACGAGTATCCGAGGACCGCAATGTGCGTTCGAAATGTCGATGTTCATGTGTCCTGCAGTTCACAAGTTGACGCGCAATTAGCTGCGTTCTTCATCGACCCACGAGCCAAGTGATTCACCGTTCAGGGTAATCATTTTATTATTATGTCGTTTTCTCATATTCTATTCGTCGTATTTTTAATATTTGATTATTATTAAATTAATAATATTATTATAATATCTTATACGCGTATAGAAAATTTATATAACGACATTTTTTATATATATATATATATATATATATATATATATATATTATAATAAATGGTAATTATTCGAAACTTTTAGAGAAATTATAATATCGTACTTTGATATATCTGATAAATTTTAACCGCTGCACATGTTTTATTACAAACGAGGCGCGCATAGACAGATATCTCGCACGATATATTCCTCCTCTATATATTATTACAGTTTTTTTTTTTATCTTGAAAGTTTTATACAAATTTCGACGGTCGGGCGTAAATCTTCGAACACCTTCGAAATAATACATAAAATATTATTTCTAAAACGAATTTTTATACATATCGATAGAATCGACATGTGCTTAAATTTCGTTTAGGTACCCGGATGAAAATGTCTCAATAACATAATCATCACATATAATCTTGTCGATATTTTCTTGTATTACCTTCAAACGATAAAAAACTTATGTAATAATATAATAAACGAAATAAAATTTATCCATAAAAATATAGACACACACACGACAACAGACGACGTTTCAATAAACTATATATTTTTCGTTTATTATAATAACGATTCTTTATCAGAACGTTTTTAGTTAACAAGAAATTTTGTTAATGATCGTTCCGTCAATCGTTATAATATATAATAATACATATGTTGTTATTGTTGTGTCGTCATCGTCGTCGACGCCTTCTATAAACTATGATAAAAATTTTTCGTTATATTTTTATTGGAAAAATTTATATATGTAAATATATTTTTATAGACGTATGAATTATATCTCGTGCGGCTAGAAGCCGCCTGTCCCTCTAAGAAGAATTATTTGTACGCCGACAGTAAAAACCGCGAACGGCAAGAGCCGAAACTCAATACCGACGGGCCTTTGGGATGTCGAAATACGCCTAGTTAGCAGGCTAGAGTCTCGTTCGTTATCGGAATTAACCAGACAAATCGCTCCACCAACTAAGAACGGCCATGCACCACCACCCACCGAATCAAGAAAGAGCTCTCAATCTGTCAATCCTTCCGGTGTCCGGGCCTGGTGAGGTTTCCCGTGTTGAGTCAAATTAAGCCGCAGGCTCCACTCCTGGTGGTGCCCTTCCGTCAATTCCTTTAAGTTTCAGCTTTGCAACCATACTTCCCCCGGAACCCAAAAGCTTTGGTTTCCCGGAAGCTGCCCGCCGAGTCATCGGAGGAACGTCGGCGGATCGCTAGCTGGCATCGTTTATGGTTAGAACTAGGGCGGTATCTGATCGCCTTCGAACCTCTAACTTTCGTTCTTGATCAATGAAAGCGTTTTTGGCAAATGCTTTCGCTTCTGTCCGTCTTGCGACGATCCAAGAATTTCACCTCTAACGTCGCAATACGAATGCCCCCATCCGTTCCTATTAATCATTACCTCGGGGTTCCGAAAACCAACAAAATAGAACCGAGGTCCTATTCCATTATTCCATGCACACAGTATTCAGGCAAAATTTTGGCCTGCTTTAAGCACTCTAATTTGTTCAAAGTAAACGTGCCGGCCCACCTCGACACTCAGTCAAGAGCACCGCGGCGGGATTGAGTTGGGCCGCCCTTGCGAGCTAAGCCCACCGGCAGGACGTCCCACGACACGCCAGTTAACACCGCGTACGATGAACCAGCGGCGTGGGACACAGATTCGACTACGAGCTTTTTAACCGCAACAACTTTAATATACGCTATTGGAGCTGGAATTACCGCGGCTGCTGGCACCAGACTTGCCCTCCAATTGATCCTCGTTAAAGGGTTTAGAGTGTACTCATTCCGATTACGGGGCCTCGGATGAGTCCCGTATCGTTATTTTTCGTCACTACCTCCCCGTGCCGGGAGTGGGTAATTTGCGCGCCTGCTGCCTTCCTTGGATGTGGTAGCCGTTTCTCAGGCTCCCTCTCCGGAATCGAACCCTGATTCCCCGTTACCCGTTACAACCATGGTAGGCGCAGAACCTACCATCGACAGTTGATAAGGCAGACATTTGAAAGATGCGTCGCCGGTGCGAGACCGTGCGATCAGCGAAAAGTTATTCAGAGTCACCAAATTGTACGATGACGAGCAAGCCCGCCACCGATTGGTTTTGATCTAATAAAAGCGCTCCTTCCGTCTCCGGTCGGAACTCTGTTTGCATGTATTAGCTCTAGAATTACCACAGTTATCCAAGTAAATGTGGGTACGATCTAAGGAACCATAACTGATTTAATGAGCCTTTCGCGGTTTCACCTTAATTTGGCTTGTACTGAGACATGCATGGCTTAATCTTTGAGACAAGCATATGACTACTGGCAGGATCAACCAGGGAACTGTGTTTTATAATATATATAATATATATTATTATTATTATTATTATATATATATATATATATTTTATAATAAAAAACTATTATCGAAAAAGTTTTAATAACAATATCCAAAAGAGGATAAATTATGATGATGTTTTTTATATTACATATATACTTTATATTTATACATAATATAATAATCATCTATATTCGTGTATAAACACATTGTTATTTACTTTTTCTTTTGCGTGTTTGCTGCGCTTATTATTGAAAATATATAATTTTCAGCGCCACGCTTTATTTATATTTTTTCTTATTTTATAAAATTTCACCGAATCGACTATAAATCTATCTAAATTTAATCGAAATGAGAAAAATTAGATGATTACGTCGACCGGGCTACAATTTCGACATTATCTCTACCCTTCGCTAGATTGTAAGCGACATGGTTTATACATTAGGTAATAATGAACGAAATTTTTATTCTCGCACGGAATAATGAGAGTTATCGCAAATATTGTGTATTATATATATAAAAGTGTAATATAATATATATTTTTCATAGACGATCGCATATGAATCGCTCACGATAGAACGCTAGCTAAATTCGCGATCTCGCAATAGATATTTAATTTGTGGATAAATTGATATAATATCTAAAAAGGGAACCGCTAGCAATATACGTTAATATATTGGAGGAGAACGGGGACCCTTTCAGAAAACTATATAATCCACCGATGTGGAATGACCGAAACAACGTCTTTACGTAAATTATAACGAGTTTATTAAAATTTAACGAGACGTCAACTTCGATACACCACACATATATGTGCGCTGTACAACGGTACGCCTTCTACATTAACATTAATAAAGATGTATAGTGAAAATATATAAAAGATGTATTGTGAATATTAAAAAGAAGTATTATGAAATTACATGTTTTGTATTTAGAAGCCGTCCGAGGTGTATCTATCACATAAAAGTGTTATGAAAATATTAACAATAAGGAAAAAAAGTATTATGAAATTAGATGGCCGCTCGATGTATGAACGTACGAGGTGTATTATATAAAAGTTGTATGAAAATAGAAATAATAATGAAAAACAAGTATTATGAAATTAAATTCCGCTCGATATAGGAACTTGTCGAGAAAGATGATTTGTGAAGTTGAATGGAGATGTTTTGTATGTAGAAGTCGTCCGAGGTGTATGACATAAAAATGTTATGAAAATATTAACCATAAGGAAAAAAAGTATTATGAAATTAGATCGCCGCTCGATGTATGAACGTACGAGGTGTATTATATAAAAGTTGTATGAAAATAGAAATAATAATAAAAAACAAGTATTATGAAATTAAATTCCGCTCGATATAGGAACTTGTCGAGAAAGATGATTTGTGAAGTTGAATGGAGATGTTTTGTATGTAGAAGTCGTCCGAGGTGTATGACATAAAAATGTTATGAAAATATTAACCATAAGGAAAAAAAGTATTATGAAATTAGATCGCCGCTCGATGTATGAACGTACGAGGTGTATTATATAAAAGTTGTATGAAAATAGAAATAATAATAAAAAACAAGTATTATGAAATTAAATTCCGCTCGATATAGCAATTTGTCGAGAAAGATGATTTGTGAAAATTGAGTGGAGATGTTTTGTATTTAAAAGCCGTCCGAGGTGTATGACATAAAAGTGTTATGAAAATATTAACAATAAGGAAAAAAAGTATTATGAAATTAGATCGCCGCTCGATGTATGAACGTACGAGGTGTATTATATAAAAGTTGTATGAAAATAGAAATAATAATAAAAAACAAGTATTATGAAATTAGATCGCCGCTCGATGTATGAACGTACGAGGTGTATTATATAAAAGTTGTATGAAAATAGAAATAATAATAAAAAACAAGTATTATGAAATTAAATTCCGCTCGATATAGGAACTTGTCGAGAAAGATGATTTGTGAAGTTGAATGGAGATGTTTTGTATGTAGAAGTCGTCCGAGGTGTATGACATAAAAATGTTATGAAAATATTAACCATAAGGAAAAAAAGTATTATGAAATTAGATCGCCGCTCGATGTATGAACGTACGAGGTGTATTTTATAAAAGTTGTATGAAAATAGAAATAATAATAAAAAACAAGTATTATGAAATTAAATTCCGCTCGATATAGCAATTTGTCGAGAAAGATGATTTGTGAAAATTGAGTGGAGATGTTTTGTATTTAAAAGCCGTCCGAGGTGTATGACATAAAAGTGTTATGAAAATATTAACAATAAGGAAAAAAAGTATT
The DNA here is from genome assembly GCF_026250575.1 of Diorhabda carinulata. NCBI lineage: Eukaryota > Metazoa > Arthropoda > Insecta > Coleoptera > Chrysomelidae > Diorhabda > Diorhabda carinulata. The sequence continues at coordinate 643,263 of NW_026613959.1, forward strand.
ATGAAATTAGATCGCCGCTCGATGTATGAACGTACGAGGTGTATTATATAAAAGTTGTATGAAAATAGAAATAATAATGAAAAACAAGTATTATGAAATTAAATTCCGCTCGATATAGGAACTTGTCGAAAAAGATGATTTGTGAAGTTGAATGGAGATGTTTTGTATGTAGAAGTCGTCCGAGGTGTATGACATAAAAATGTTATGAAAATATTAACCATAAGGAAAAAAAGTATTATGAAATTAGATCGCCGCTCGATGTATGAACGTACGAGGTGTATTATATAAAAGTTGTATGAAAATAGAAATAATAATAAAAAACAAGTATTATGAAATTTAATTCCGCTCGATATAGGAACTTGTCGAGAAAGATGATTTGTGAAGTTGAATGGAGATGTTTTGTATGTAGAAGTCGTCCGAGGTGTATGACATAAAAGTGTTATGAAAATATTAACGATAAAGAAAAAAAGTATTATGAAATTAGATCGCCGCTCGATGTATGAACGTACGAGGTGTATTATATAAAAGTTGTATGAAAATAGTAATAATTATGAAAAATAAAGTATTACGAAATTACCTAAGTTTGGTGACTGACCGGCAGAGGGCGCTAGTGTCTATAAAACCGTGTTCAGTTTGTCGTCTGGCCGGCAGAGGGCGCTAGTGTCTATAAAACTGTGTTTAGTTTGTCTTCTGGCCGGCAGAGGGCGCTAGTGTCTATTAAACCGTGTTAAGTTCGGTGACTGACCGGCAGAGGGCGCTAGTGTCTATAAAACCGTGTTCAGTTTGTCGTCTGGCCGGCAGAGGGCGCTAGTGTCTATAAAACTGTGTTTAGTTTGTCTTCTGGCCGGCAGAGGGCGCTAGTGTCTATTAAACCGTGTTAAGTTCGGTGACTGGCCGGCAGAGGGCGCTAGTGTCTATAAAACCGTGTTCAGTTTGTCGTCTGGCCGGCAGAGGGCGCTAGTGTCTATAAAACTGTGTTTAGTTTGTCTTCTGGCCGGCAGAGGGCGCTAGTGTCTATTAAACCGTGTTAAGTTCGGTGACTGGCCGGCAGAGGGCGCTAGTGTCTATAAAAATGTGTTTAGTTTGTCGTCTCGCCGGCAGAGGGCGCTAGTGTCTATAAAACCGTGTTCAGTTTGTCGTCTGGCCGGCAGAGGGCGCTAGTGTCTATAAAACTGTGTTTAGTTTGTCTTCTGGCCGGCAGAGGGCGCTAGTGTCTATTAAACCGTGTTAAGTTCGGTGACTGACCGGCAGAGGGCGCTAGTGTCTATAAAACCGTGTTCAGTTTGTCGTCTGGCCGGCAGAGGGCGCTAGTGTCTATAAAACTGTGTTTGGTTAGTCTTCTGGCCGGCAGAGGGCGCTAGTGTCTATAAAACAGTGTTAAGTTCGGTGACTGGCCGGCAGAGGGCGCTAGTGTCTATAAAACCGTATTAAGTTTGGTGTCTGGTCGGCAGGATATAGCAACTTGTCGAAAAAGTTGAATTGTGTAAATTGAATGGAAATTTTTTTTATGTAGAAGCCGTTCGAGGTATATTATATAAAAGTGTTATGAAAATATTAACAATAACGGAAAAAAGTATTATGAAATTAGATGGCCGCTCGATGTATGAACGTACGAGGTGTATTATATAAAAGTTTTATGAAAATAGAAATAATAATGAAAAACAAGTATTATGAAATTTAATTCCGCTCGATATAGGAACTTGTCGAGAAAGATGATTTGTGAAGTTGAATGGAGATGTTTTGTATGTAGAAGTCGTCCGAGGTGTATGACATAAAAGTGTTATGAAAATATTAACGATAAAGAAAAAAAGTATTATGAAATTAGATCGCCGCTCGATGTATGAACGTACGAGGTGTATTATATAAAAGTTTTATGAAAATAGTAATAATTATGAAAAACAAAGTATTACGAAATTACCTAAGTTTGGTGACTGACCGGCAGAGGGCGCTAGTGTCTATAAAACCGTGTTCAGTTTGTCGTCTGGCCGGCAGAGGGCGCTAGTGTCTATAAAACTGTGTTTAGTTTGTCTTCTGGCCGGCAGAGGGCGCTAGTGTCTATTAAACCGTGTTAAGTTCGGTGACTGGCCGGCAGAGGGCGCTAGTGTCTATAAAAAGGTGTTTAGTTTGTCGTCTCTCCGGCAGAGGGCGCTAGTGTCTATAAAACCGTGTTCAGTTTGTCGTCTGGCCGGCAGAGGGCGCTAGTGTCTATAAAACTGTGTTTGGTTTGTCTTCTGGCCGGCAGAGGGCGCTAGTGTCTATTAAACCGTGTTAAGTTCGGTGACTGGCCGGCAGAGGGCGCTAGTGTCTATAAAACAGTGTTAAGTTCGGTGACTGGCCGGCAGAGGGCGCTAGTGTCTATAAAACCGTATTAAGTTTGGTGTCTGGTCGGCAGGATATAGCAACTTGTCGAAAAAGTTGAATTGTGTAAATTGAATGGAAATTTTTTTTATGTAGAAGCCGTTCGAGGTATATTATATAAAAGTGTTATGAAAATATTAACAATAACGGAAAAAAGTATTATGAAATTAGATGGCCGCTCGATGTATGAACGTACGAGGTGTATTATATAAAAGTTTTATGAAAATAGAAATAATAATGAAAAACAAGTATTATGAAATTTAATTCCGCTCGATATAGGAACTTGTCGAGAAAGATGATTTGTGAAGTTGAATGGAGATGTTTTGTATGTAGAAGTCGTCCGAGGTGTATGACATAAAAGTGTTATGAAAATATTAACGATAAAGAAAAAAAGTATTATGAAATTAGATCGCCGCTCGATGTATGAACGTACGAGGTGTATTATATAAAAGTTTTATGAAAATAGTAATAATTATGAAAAACAAAGTATTACGAAATTACCTAAGTTTGGTGACTGACCGGCAGAGGGCGCTAGTGTCTATAAAAATGTGTTTAGTTTGTCGTCTCTCCGGCAGAGGGCGCTAGTGTCTATAAAACCGTGTTCAGTTTGTCGTCTCTCCGGCAGAGGGCGCTAGTGTCTATAAAACCGTGTTCAGTTTGTCGTCTGGCCGGCAGAGGGCGCTAGTGTCTATAAAACTGTGTTTGGTTAGTCTTCTGGCCGGCAGAGGGCGCTAGTGTCTATAAAACAGTGTTAAGTTCGGTGACTGGCCGGCAGAGGGCGCTAGTGTCTATAAAACAGTGTTAAGTTCGGTGACTGGCCGGCAGAGGGCGCTAGTGTCTATAAAACCGTATTAAGTTTGGTGTCTGGTCGGCAGGATATAGCAACTTGTCGAAAAAGTTGAATTGTGTAAATTGAATGGAAATTTTTTTTATGTAGAAGCCGTTCGAGGTATATTATATAAAAGTGTTATGAAAATATTAACAATAACGGAAAAAAGTATTATGAAATTAGATGGCCGCTCGATGTATGAACGTACGAGGTGTATTATATAAAAGTTTTATGAAAATAGAAATAATAATGAAAAACAAGTATTATGAAATTTAATTCCGCTCGATATAGGAACTTGTCGAGAAAGATGATTTGTGAAGTTGAATGGAGATGTTTTGTATGTAGAAGTCGTCCGAGGTGTATGACATAAAAGTGTTATGAAAATATTAACGATAAAGAAAAAAAGTATTATGAAATTAGATCGCCGCTCGATGTATGAACGTACGAGGTGTATTATATAAAAGTTTTATGAAAATAGTAATAATTATGAAAAACAAAGTATTACGAAATTACCTAAGTTTGGTGACTGACCGGCAGAGGGCGCTAGTGTCTATTAAACCGTGTTAAGTTCGGTGACTGGCCGGCAGAGGGCGCTAGTGTCTATAAAAATGTGTTTAGTTTGTCGTCTCGCCGGCAGAGGGCGCTAGTGTCTATAAAACCGTGTTCAGTTTGTCGTCTGGCCGGCAGAGGGCGCTAGTGTCTATAAAACTGTGTTTAGTTTGTCTTCTGGCCGGCAGAGGGCGCTAGTGTCTATTAAACCGTGTTAAGTTCGGTGACTGACCGGCAGAGGGCGCTAGTGTCTATAAAACCGTGTTCAGTTTGTCGTCTGGCCGGCAGAGGGCGCTAGTGTCTATAAAACTGTGTTTAGTTTGTCTTCTGGCCGGCAGAGGGCGCTAGTGTCTATTAAACCGTGTTAAGTTCGGTGACTGGCCGGCAGAGGGCGCTAGTGTCTATAAAAATGTGTTTAGTTTGTCGTCTCGCCGGCAGAGGGCGCTAGTGTCTATAAAACCGTGTTCAGTTTGTCGTCTGGCCGGCAGAGGGCGCTAGTGTCTATAAAACTGTGTTTGGTTAGTCTTCTGGCCGGCAGAGGGCGCTAGTGTCTATAAAACAGTGTTAAGTTCGGTGACTGGCCGGCAGAGGGCGCTAGTGTCTATAAAACCGTATTAAGTTTGGTGTCTGGTCGGCAGGATATAGCAACTTGTCGAAAAAGTTGAATTGTGTAAATTGAATGGAAATTTTTTTTATGTAGAAGCCGTTCGAGGTATATTATATAAAAGTGTTATGAAAATATTAACAATAACGGAAAAAAGTATTATGAAATTAGATGGCCGCTCGATGTATGAACGTACGAGGTGTATTATATAAAAGTTTTATGAAAATAGAAATAATAATGAAAAACAAGTATTATGAAATTTAATTCCGCTCGATATAGGAACTTGTCGAGAAAGATGATTTGTGAAGTTGAATGGAGATGTTTTGTATGTAGAAGTCGTCCGAGGTGTATGACATAAAAGTGTTATGAAAATATTAACGATAAAGAAAAAAAGTATTATGAAATTAGATCGCCGCTCGATGTATGAACGTACGAGGTGTATTATATAAAAGTTTTATGAAAATAGTAATAATTATGAAAAACAAAGTATTACGAAATTACCTAAGTTTGGTGACTGACCGGCAGAGGGCGCTAGTGTCTATAAAACCGTGTTCAGTTTGTCGTCTGGCCGGCAGAGGGCGCTAGTGTCTATAAAACTGTGTTTAGTTTGTCTTCTGGCCGGCAGAGGGCGCTAGTGTCTATTAAACCGTGTTAAGTTCGGTGACTGGCCGGCAGAGGGCGCTAGTGTCTATAAAAAGGTGTTTAGTTTGTCGTCTCTCCGGCAGAGGGCGCTAGTGTCTATAAAACCGTGTTCAGTTTGTCGTCTGGCCGGCAGAGGGCGCTAGTGTCTATAAAACTGTGTTTGGTTTGTCTTCTGGCCGGCAGAGGGCGCTAGTGTCTATTAAACCGTGTTAAGTTCGGTGACTGGCCGGCAGAGGGCGCTAGTGTCTATAAAACAGTGTTAAGTTCGGTGACTGGCCGGCAGAGGGCGCTAGTGTCTATAAAACCGTATTAAGTTTGGTGTCTGGTCGGCAGGATATAGCAACTTGTCGAAAAAGTTGAATTGTGTAAATTGAATGGAAATTTTTTTTATGTAGAAGCCGTTCGAGGTATATTATATAAAAGTGTTATGAAAATATTAACAATAACGGAAAAAAGTATTATGAAATTAGATGGCCGCTCGATGTATGAACGTACGAGGTGTATTATATAAAAGTTTTATGAAAATAGAAATAATAATGAAAAACAAGTATTATGAAATTTAATTCCGCTCGATATAGGAACTTGTCGAGAAAGATGATTTGTGAAGTTGAATGGAGATGTTTTGTATGTAGAAGTCGTCCGAGGTGTATGACATAAAAGTGTTATGAAAATATTAACGATAAAGAAAAAAAGTATTATGAAATTAGATCGCCGCTCGATGTATGAACGTACGAGGTGTATTATATAAAAGTTTTATGAAAATAGTAATAATTATGAAAAACAAAGTATTACGAAATTACCTAAGTTTGGTGACTGACCGGCAGAGGGCGCTAGTGTCTATAAAAATGTGTTTAGTTTGTCGTCTCTCCGGCAGAGGGCGCTAGTGTCTATAAAACCGTGTTCAGTTTGTCGTCTCTCCGGCAGAGGGCGCTAGTGTCTATAAAACCGTGTTCAGTTTGTCGTCTGGCCGGCAGAGGGCGCTAGTGTCTATAAAACTGTGTTTGGTTAGTCTTCTGGCCGGCAGAGGGCGCTAGTGTCTATAAAACAGTGTTAAGTTCGGTGACTGGCCGGCAGAGGGCGCTAGTGTCTATAAAACAGTGTTAAGTTCGGTGACTGGCCGGCAGAGGGCGCTAGTGTCTATAAAACCGTATTAAGTTTGGTGTCTGGTCGGCAGGATATAGCAACTTGTCGAAAAAGTTGAATTGTGTAAATTGAATGGAAATTTTTTTTATGTAGAAGCCGTTCGAGGTATATTATATAAAAGTGTTATGAAAATATTAACAATAACGGAAAAAAGTATTATGAAATTAGATGGCCGCTCGATGTATGAACGTACGAGGTGTATTATATAAAAGTTTTATGAAAATAGAAATAATAATGAAAAACAAGTATTATGAAATTTAATTCCGCTCGATATAGGAACTTGTCGAGAAAGATGATTTGTGAAGTTGAATGGAGATGTTTTGTATGTAGAAGTCGTCCGAGGTGTATGACATAAAAGTGTTATGAAAATATTAACGATAAAGAAAAAAAGTATTATGAAATTAGATCGCCGCTCGATGTATGAACGTACGAGGTGTATTATATAAAAGTTTTATGAAAATAGTAATAATTATGAAAAACAAAGTATTACGAAATTACCTAAGTTTGGTGACTGACCGGCAGAGGGCGCTAGTGTCTATAAAACCGTGTTCAGTTTGTCGTCTGGCCGGCAGAGGGCGCTAGTGTCTATAAAACCGTGTTCAGTTTGTCGTCTGGCCGGCAGAGGGCGCTAGTGTCTATAAAACTGTGTTTAGTTTGTCTTCTGGCCGGCAGAGGGCGCTAGTGTCTATTAAACCGTGTTAAGTTCGGTGACTGACCGGCAGAGGGCGCTAGTGTCTATAAAACCGTGTTCAGTTTGTCGTCTGGCCGGCAGAGGGCGCTAGTGTCTATAAAACTGTGTTTAGTTTGTCTTCTGGCCGGCAGAGGGCGCTAGTGTCTATTAAACCGTGTTAAGTTCGGTGACTGGCCGGCAGAGGGCGCTAGTGTCTATAAAAATGTGTTTAGTTTGTCGTCTCTCCGGCAGAGGGCGCTAGTGTCTATAAAACCGTGTTCAGTTTGTCGTCTGGCCGGCAGAGGGCGCTAGTGTCTATAAAACTGTGTTTGGTTAGTCTTCTGGCCGGCAGAGGGCGCTAGTGTCTATAAAACAGTGTTAAGTTCGGTGACTGGCCGGCAGAGGGCGCTAGTGTCTATAAAACAGTGTTAAGTTCGGTGACTGGCCGGCAGAGGGCGCTAGTGTCTATAAAACCGTATTAAGTTTGGTGTCTGGTCGGCAGGATATAGCAACTTGTCGAAAAAGTTGAATTGTGTAAATTGAATGGAAATTTTTTTTATGTAGAAGCCGTTCGAGGTATATTATATAAAAGTGTTATGAAAATATTAACAATAACGGAAAAAAGTATTATGAAATTAGATGGCCGCTCGATGTATGAACGTACGAGGTGTATTATATAAAAGTTTTATGAAAATAGAAATAATAATGAAAAACAAGTATTATGAAATTTAATTCCGCTCGATATAGGAACTTGTCGAGAAAGATGATTTGTGAAGTTGAATGGAGATGTTTTGTATGTAGAAGTCGTCCGAGGTGTATGACATAAAAGTGTTATGAAAATATTAACGATAAAGAAAAAAAGTATTATGAAATTAGATCGCCGCTCGATGTATGAACGTACGAGGTGTATTATATAAAAGTTTTATGAAAATAGTAATAATTATGAAAAACAAAGTATTACGAAATTACCTAAGTTTGGTGACTGACCGGCAGAGGGCGCTAGTGTCTATAAAAATGTGTTTAGTTTGTCGTCTCTCCGGCAGAGGGCGCTAGTGTCTATAAAACCGTGTTCAGTTTGTCGTCTGGCCGGCAGAGGGCGCTAGTGTCTATAAAACTGTGTTTGGTTAGTCTTCTGGCCGGCAGAGGGCGCTAGTGTCTATAAAACAGTGTTAAGTTCGGTGACTGGCCGGCAGAGGGCGCTAGTGTCTATAAAACAGTGTTAAGTTCGGTGACTGGCCGGCAGAGGGCGCTAGTGTCTATAAAACCGTATTAAGTTTGGTGTCTGGTCGGCAGGATATAGCAACTTGTCGAAAAAGTTGAATTGTGTAAATTGAATGGAAATTTTTTTTATGTAGAAGCCGTTCGAGGTATATTATATAAAAGTGTTATGAAAATATTAACAATAACGGAAAAAAGTATTATGAAATTAGATGGCCGCTCGATGTATGAACGTACGAGGTGTATTATATAAAAGTTTTATGAAAATAGAAATAATAATGAAAAACAAGTATTATGAAATTTAATTCCGCTCGATATAGGAACTTGTCGAGAAAGATGATTTGTGAAGTTGAATGGAGATGTTTTGTATGTAGAAGTCGTCCGAGGTGTATGACATAAAAGTGTTATGAAAATATTAACGATAAAGAAAAAAAGTATTATGAAATTAGATCGCCGCTCGATGTATGAACGTACGAGGTGTATTATATAAAAGTTTTATGAAAATAGTAATAATTATGAAAAACAAAGTATTACGAAATTACCTAAGTTTGGTGACTGACCGGCAGAGGGCGCTAGTGTCTATAAAACCGTGTTCAGTTTGTCGTCTGGCCGGCAGAGGGCGCTAGTGTCTATAAAACTGTGTTTAGTTTGTCTTCTGGCCGGCAGAGGGCGCTAGTGTCTATTAAACCGTGTTAAGTTCGGTGACTGGCCGGCAGAGGGCGCTAGTGTCTATAAAAAGGTGTTTAGTTTGTCGTCTCTCCGGCAGAGGGCGCTAGTGTCTATAAAACCGTGTTCAGTTTGTCGTCTGGCCGGCAGAGGGCGCTAGTGTCTATAAAACTGTGTTTGGTTTGTCTTCTGGCCGGCAGAGGGCGCTAGTGTCTATTAAACCGTGTTAAGTTCGGTGACTGGCCGGCAGAGGGCGCTAGTGTCTATAAAACAGTGTTAAGTTCGGTGACTGGCCGGCAGAGGGCGCTAGTGTCTATAAAACCGTATTAAGTTTGGTGTCTGGTCGGCAGGATATAGCAACTTGTCGAAAAAGTTGAATTGTGTAAATTGAATGGAAATTTTTTTTATGTAGAAGCCGTTCGAGGTATATTATATAAAAGTGTCATGAAAATATTAACAATAACGGAAAAAAGTATTATGAAATTAGATGGCCGCTCGATGTATGAACGTACGAGGTGTATTATATAAAAGTTTTATGAAAATAGAAATAATAATGAAAAACAAGTATTATGAAATTTAATTCCGCTCGATATAGGAACTTGTCGAGAAAGATGATTTGTGAAGTTGAATGGAGATGTTTTGTATGTAGAAGTCGTCCGAGGTGTATGACATAAAAGTGTTATGAAAATATTAACGATAAAGAAAAAAAGTATTATGAAATTAGATCGCCGCTCGATGTATGAACGTACGAGGTGTATTATATAAAAGTTTTATGAAAATAGTAATAATTATGAAAAACAAAGTATTACGAAATTACCTAAGTTTGGTGACTGACCGGCAGAGGGCGCTAGTGTCTATAAAAATGTGTTTAGTTTGTCGTCTCTCCGGCAGAGGGCGCTAGTGTCTATAAAACCGTGTTCAGTTTGTCGTCTGGCCGGCAGAGGGCGCTAGTGTCTATTAAACCGTGTTAAGTTCGGTGACTGGCCGGCAGAGGGCGCTAGTGTCTATAAAACAGTGTTAAGTTCGGTGACTGGCCGGCAGAGGGCGCTAGTGTCTATAAAACCGTATAAAGTTTGGTGTCTGGTCGGCAGGATATAGGAACTTGTCGAAAAAGTTGAATTGTGTAAATTGAATGGAAATTTTTTTTATGTAGAAGCCGTTCGAGGTATATTATATAAAAGTGTTATGAAAATATTAACAATAACGGAAAAAAGTATTATGAAATTAGATGGCCGCTCGATGTATGAACGTACGAGGTGTATTATATAAAAGTTGTATGAAAATAGTAATAATTATGAAAAGCAAAGTATTAGGAAATTAGATTCCGCTCGATATAGGAACTTGTCGAAAAAGATGAATTGTGAAAATTGAATGAAGGTGTTTAGTATGTAGAAGCCGTTCGGGGTGTAACATATAAAAGTTGTATAAAAATAGTGAAACAAAGGGAAAAAAGTATTGTGAATTTATATTCCGCTCGATATAATAGGTACTTGTCCAAAAATAAAGAAATAGATGTATGTTAGTTTCGGTTGTGTGAAGCGATGCACACCTGGGACACCTTCTGATGGGTATTATGAAGATTTTTCCATCCACACTAAAAAAAACGTTAGGTTAGGTTAGGTTAGGTTAGGTTAGGTTAGGTTAGGTTAGGTTAGGTTAGGTTAGGTTAGGTTAGGTTAGGTTAGGTTAGGTTAGGTTAGGTTAGTTTAGGTTAGGTTAGGTTAGGTTAGGTTAGGTTAGGTTAGGGTAAGTTAGTTTAAAGTTTTATGAAAATAGAAACCGTTCGAGGTGTAACATATAAAAGTTGTATGAAATAGATGTATTGTGAAAGTTGGATTAGAAAAAGTTCGTGTTTAGTTTGTCGTCTGGCCGGCAGAGGGCGCTAGTGTCTATAGAATCGTGTTAAGTTTGGTGTCTGGGCGGCAGGATATAGGAACTCGTCGAAAAAGATGAATTGTGAAAATTGAATGGAGATGTTTTGTATGTAGAAGCGGTTCGAGGTGTGTTATATGAAAGTTTTATGAAAATAGTAATAATGATGAATAACAAGTATTATGAAATTAGATTGCTCTCGATATAGGAACTTGATGAACAAAATTAACTGTGAAAATTGAAAGAGTTGTTTTGGATGTGGATTATATAAAAGTTGTATGAAAATATTAATAATGTCAAAAAATATGAATTGTGAAAATTGTATGGAGATAGATGTTTTGGATGTCTACATCCGTCCGAGGTGTTTTATATAAAAGTGTTGTGAAAATAGTAACAATAAAATTCCCACAGAAAAATAATCTTAACGGAAAAATGAATGTGTAATGGAAATAGGAACCATCGGTCCGACAAATGAGCTTACGAATCACTAAAAATACTTATATAAAAAGTTTAACCGAAAAATTGTGTTATGAATCAATGAATAAAATAGAAGCCGTAACAATATAAGAAAATGTAATATTAACGGTAAAAGATGTATATAGAAAGTTGAAACGAAAAGAAGTGTGTGAAAAATGGAATTCTATCTAAAATATATAATGAGAAAATACGTCTCGAGTTTTGGATACATAATAATATTGCTTGAAAGCCTTGAAAAAATGACATTAAATTGTTTCCAAAAAAAGAAGCTTTATGAAAATTTACTTATAAAAAATGCCGCTTCCGAAATACAACTATTAACAATAATAACAATATAGAGTATATATGTTGATGTTGTTTATTATTATTATTGTTGTTGTTGTATTATCGAAAACGGCATGTGTTATATCCAATAAAAACTGCTCTAATATATATTTTATATATATATATATTATATATATATATATATTATATATATATATATATATATATATATATATATATATATATATATATATATATATATTAGAGCAGTTTTTATTGGATATAACACATGCCGTTTTCGATAATACAACAACAACAATAATAATAATAAACAACATCAACATATATACTCTATATTGTTATTATTGTTAATAGTTGTATTTCGGAAGCGGCAAAAGTGTTATGAAAATATTAACAATAACGGAAAAAAGTATTATGAAATTAGATGGCCGCTCGATGTATGAACGTACGAGGTGTATTATATAAAAGTTTTATGAAAATAGAAATAATAATGAAAAACAAGTATTATGAAATTTAATTCCGCTCGATATAGGAACTTGTCGAGAAAGATGATTTGTGAAGTTGAATGGAGATGTTTTGTATGTAGAAGTCGTCCGAGGTGTATGACATAAAAGTGTTATGAAAATATTAACGATAAAGAAAAAAAGTATTATGAAATTAGATCGCCGCTCGATGTATGAACGTACGAGGTGTATTATATAAAAGTTTTATGAAAATAGTAATAATTATGAAAAACAAAGTATTACGAAATTACCTAAGTTTGGTGACTGACCGGCAGAGGGCGCTAGTGTCTATAAAACCGTGTTCAGTTTGTCGTCTGGCCGGCAGAGGGCGCTAGTGTCTATAAAACTGTGTTTAGTTTGTCTTCTGGCCGGCAGAGGGCGCTAGTGTCTATTAAACCGTGTTAAGTTCGGTGACTGGCCGGCAGAGGGCGCTAGTGTCTATAAAAAGGTGTTTAGTTTGTCGTCTCTCCGGCAGAGGGCGCTAGTGTCTATAAAACCGTGTTCAGTTTGTCGTCTGGCCGGCAGAGGGCGCTAGTGTCTATAAAACTGTGTTTGGTTTGTCTTTTGGCCGGCAGAGGGCGCTAGTGTCTATTAAACCGTGTTAAGTTCGGTGACTGGCCGGCAGAGGGCGCTAGTGTCTATAAAACAGTGTTAAGTTCGGTGACTGGCCGGCAGAGGGCGCTAGTGTCTATAAAACCGTATTAAGTTTGGTGTCTGGTCGGCAGGATATAGCAACTTGTCGAAAAAGTTGAATTGTGTAAATTGAATGGAAATTTTTTTTATGTAGAAGCCGTTCGAGGTATATTATATAAAAGTGTTATGAAAATATTAACAATAACGGAAAAAAGTATTATGAAATTAGATGGCCGCTCGATGTATGAACGTACGAGGTGTATTATATAAAAGTTTTATGAAAATAGAAATAATAATGAAAAACAAGTATTATGAAATTTAATTCCGCTCGATATAGGAACTTGTCGAGAAAGATGATTTGTGAAGTTGAATGGAGATGTTTTGTATGTAGAAGTCGTCCGAGGTGTATGACATAAAAGTGTTATGAAAATATTAACGATAAAGAAAAAAAGTATTATGAAATTAGATCGCCGCTCGATGTATGAACGTACGAGGTGTATTATATAAAAGTTTTATGAAAATAGTAATAATTATGAAAAACAAAGTATTACGAAATTACCTAAGTTTGGTGACTGACCGGCAGAGGGCGCTAGTGTCTATAAAAATGTGTTTAGTTTGTCGTCTCTCCGGCAGAGGGCGCTAGTGTCTATAAAACCGTGTTCAGTTTGTCGTCTCTCCGGCAGAGGGCGCTAGTGTCTATAAAACCGTGTTCAGTTTGTCGTCTGGCCGGCAGAGGGCGCTAGTGTCTATAAAACTGTGTTTGGTTAGTCTTCTGGCCGGCAGAGGGCGCTAGTGTCTATAAAACAGTGTTAAGTTCGGTGACTGGCCGGCAGAGGGCGCTAGTGTCTATAAAACAGTGTTAAGTTCGGTGACTGGCCGGCAGAGGGCGCTAGTGTCTATAAAACCGTATTAAGTTTGGTGTCTGGTCGGCAGGATATAGCAACTTGTCGAAAAAGTTGAATTGTGTAAATTGAATGGAAATTTTTTTTATGTAGAAGCCGTTCGAGGTATATTATATAAAAGTGTTATGAAAATATTAACAATAACGGAAAAAAGTATTATGAAATTAGATGGCCGCTCGATGTATGAACGTACGAGGTGTATTATATAAAAGTTTTATGAAAATAGAAATAATAATGAAAAACAAGTATTATGAAATTTAATTCCGCTCGATATAGGAACTTGTCGAGAAAGATGATTTGTGAAGTTGAATGGAGATGTTTTGTATGTAGAAGTCGTCCGAGGTGTATGACATAAAAGTGTTATGAAAATATTAACGATAAAGAAAAAAAGTATTATGAAATTAGATCGCCGCTCGATGTATGAACGTACGAGGTGTATTATATAAAAGTTTTATGAAAATAGTAATAATTATGAAAAACAAAGTATTACGAAATTACCTAAGTTTGGTGACTGACCGGCAGAGGGCGCTAGTGTCTATAAAACCGTGTTCAGTTTGTCGTCTGGCCGGCAGAGGGCGCTAGTGTCTATAAAACCGTGTTCAGTTTGTCGTCTGGCCGGCAGAGGGCGCTAGTGTCTATAAAACTGTGTTTAGTTTGTCTTCTGGCCGGCAGAGGGCGCTAGTGTCTATTAAACCGTGTTAAGTTCGGTGACTGACCGGCAGAGGGCGCTAGTGTCTATAAAACCGTGTTCAGTTTGTCGTCTGGCCGGCAGAGGGCGCTAGTGTCTATAAAACTGTGTTTAGTTTGTCTTCTGGCCGGCAGAGGGCGCTAGTGTCTATTAAACCGTGTTAAGTTCGGTGACTGGCCGGCAGAGGGCGCTAGTGTCTATAAAAATGTGTTTAGTTTGTCGTCTCTCCGGCAGAGGGCGCTAGTGTCTATAAAACCGTGTTCAGTTTGTCGTCTGGCCGGCAGAGGGCGCTAGTGTCTATAAAACTGTGTTTGGTTAGTCTTCTGGCCGGCAGAGGGCGCTAGTGTCTATAAAACAGTGTTAAGTTCGGTGACTGGCCGGCAGAGGGCGCTAGTGTCTATAAAACAGTGTTAAGTTCGGTGACTGGCCGGCAGAGGGCGCTAGTGTCTATAAAACCGTATTAAGTTTGGTGTCTGGTCGGCAGGATATAGCAACTTGTCGAAAAAGTTGAATTGTGTAAATTGAATGGAAATTTTTTTTATGTAGAAGCCGTTCGAGGTATATTATATAAAAGTGTTATGAAAATATTAACAATAACGGAAAAAAGTATTATGAAATTAGATGGCCGCTCGATGTATGAACGTACGAGGTGTATTATATAAAAGTTTTATGAAAATAGAAATAATAATGAAAAACAAGTATTATGAAATTTAATTCCGCTCGATATAGGAACTTGTCGAGAAAGATGATTTGTGGAGTTGAATGGAGATGTTTTGTATGTAGAAGTCGTCCGAGGTGTATGACATAAAAGTGTTATGAAAATATTAACGATAAAGAAAAAAAGTATTATGAAATTAGATCGCCGCTCGATGTATGAACGTACGAGGTGTATTATATAAAAGTTTTATGAAAATAGTAATAATTATGAAAAACAAAGTATTACGAAATTACCTAAGTTTGGTGACTGACCGGCAGAGGGCGCTAGTGTCTATAAAACCGTGTTCAGTTTGTCGTCTGGCCGGCAGAGGGCGCTAGTGTCTATAAAACTGTGTTTAGTTTGTCTTCTGGCCGGCAGAGGGCGCTAGTGTCTATTAAACCGTGTTAAGTTCGGTGACTGGCCGGCAGAGGGCGCTAGTGTCTATAAAAAGGTGTTTAGTTTGTCGTCTCTCCGGCAGAGGGCGCTAGTGTCTATAAAACCGTGTTCAGTTTGTCGTCTGGCCGGCAGAGGGCGCTAGTGTCTATAAAACTGTGTTTGGTTTGTCTTCTGGCCGGCAGAGGGCGCTAGTGTCTATTAAACCGTGTTAAGTTCGGTGACTGGCCGGCAGAGGGCGCTAGTGTCTATAAAACAGTGTTAAGTTCGGTGACTGGCCGGCAGAGGGCGCTAGTGTCTATAAAACCGTATTAAGTTTGGTGTCTGGTCGGCAGGATATAGCAACTTGTCGAAAAAGTTGAATTGTGTAAATTGAATGGAAATTTTTTTTATGTAGAAGCCGTTCGAGGTATATTATATAAAAGTGTCATGAAAATATTAACAATAACGGAAAAAAGTATTATGAAATTAGATGGCCGCTCGATGTATGAACGTACGAGGTGTATTATATAAAAGTTTTATGAAAATAGAAATAATAATGAAAAACAAGTATTATGAAATTTAATTCCGCTCGATATAGGAACTTGTCGAGAAAGATGATTTGTGAAGTTGAATGGAGATGTTTTGTATGTAGAAGTCGTCCGAGGTGTATGACATAAAAGTGTTATGAAAATATTAACGATAAAGAAAAAAAGTATTATGAAATTAGATCGCCGCTCGATGTATGAACGTACGAGGTGTATTATATAAAAGTTTTATGAAAATAGTAATAATTATGAAAAACAAAGTATTACGAAATTACCTAAGTTTGGTGACTGACCGGCAGAGGGCGCTAGTGTCTATAAAAATGTGTTTAGTTTGTCGTCTCTCCGGCAGAGGGCGCTAGTGTCTATAAAACCGTGTTCAGTTTGTCGTCTGGCCGGCAGAGGGCGCTAGTGTCTATTAAACCGTGTTAAGTTCGGTGACTGGCCGGCAGAGGGCGCTAGTGTCTATAAAACAGTGTTAAGTTCGGTGACTGGCCGGCAGAGGGCGCTAGTGTCTATAAAACCGTATAAAGTTTGGTGTCTGGTCGGCAGGATATAGGAACTTGTCGAAAAAGTTGAATTGTGTAAATTGAATGGAAATTTTTTTTATGTAGAAGCCGTTCGAGGTATATTATATAAAAGTGTTATGAAAATATTAACAATAACGGAAAAAAGTATTATGAAATTAGATGGCCGCTCGATGTATGAACGTACGAGGTGTATTATATAAAAGTTGTATGAAAATAGTAATAATTATGAAAAGCAAAGTATTAGGAAATTAGATTCCGCTCGATATAGGAACTTGTCGAAAAAGATGAATTGTGAAAATTGAATGAAGGTGTTTAGTATGTAGAAGCCGTTCGGGGTGTAACATATAAAAGTTGTATAAAAATAGTGAAACAAAGGGAAAAAAGTATTGTGAATTTATATTCCGCTCGATATAATAGGTACTTGTCCAAAAATAAAGAAATAGATGTATGTTAGTTTCGGTTGTGTGAAGCGATGCACACCTGGGACACCTTCTGATGGGTATTATGAAGATTTTTCCATCCACACTAAAAAAAACGTTAGGTTAGGTTAGGTTAGGTTAGGTTAGGTTAGGTTAGGTTAGGTTAGGTTAGGTTAGGTTAGGTTAGGTTAGGTTAGGTTAGGTTAGGTTAGGTTAGGTTAGGTTAGGTTAGTTTAGGTTAGGTTAGGTTAGGTTAGGTTAGGTTAGGTTAGGGTAAGTTAGTTTAAAGTTTTATGAAAATAGAAACCGTTCGAGGTGTAACATATAAAAGTTGTATGAAATAGATGTATTGTGAAAGTTGGATTAGAAAAAGTTCGTGTTTAGTTTGTCGTCTGGCCGGCAGAGGGCGCTAGTGTCTATAGAATCGTGTTAAGTTTGGTGTCTGGGCGGCAGGATATAGGAACTCGTCGAAAAAGATGAATTGTGAAAATTGAATGGAGATGTTTTGTATGTAGAAGCGGTTCGAGGTGTGTTATATGAAAGTTTTATGAAAATAGTAATAATGATGAATAACAAGTATTATGAAATTAGATTGCTCTCGATATAGGAACTTGATGAACAAAATTAACTGTGAAAATTGAAAGAGTTGTTTTGGATGTGGATTATATAAAAGTTGTATGAAAATATTAATAATGTCAAAAAATATGAATTGTGAAAATTGTATGGAGATAGATGTTTTGGATGTCTACATCCGTCCGAGGTGTTTTATATAAAAGTGTTGTGAAAATAGTAACAATAAAATTCCCACAGAAAAATAATCTTAACGGAAAAATGAATGTGTAATGGAAATAGGAACCATCGGTCCGACAAATGAGCTTACGAATCACTAAAAATACTTATATAAAAAGTTTAACCGAAAAATTGTGTTATGAATCAATGAATAAAATAGAAGCCGTAACAATATAAGAAAATGTAATATTAACGGTAAAAGATGTATATAGAAAGTTGAAACGAAAAGAAGTGTGTGAAAAATGGAATTCTATCTAAAATATATAATGAGAAAATACGTCTCGAGTTTTGGATACATAATAATATTGCTTGAAAGCCTTGAAAAAATGACATTAAATTGTTTCCAAAAAAAGAAGCTTTATGAAAATTTACTTATAAAAAATGCCGCTTCCGAAATACAACTATTAACAATAATAACAATATAGAGTATATATGTTGATGTTTTTATTGGATATAACACATGCCGTTTTCGATAATACAACAACAACAATAATAATAATAAACAACATCAACATATATACTCTATATTGTTATTATTGTTAATAGTTGTATTTCGGAAGCGGCAAAAGTGTTATGAAAATATTAACAATAACGGAAAAAAGTATTATGAAATTAGATGGCCGCTCGATGTATGAACGTACGAGGTGTATTATATAAAAGTTTTATGAAAATAGAAATAATAATGAAAAACAAGTATTATGAAATTTAATTCCGCTCGATATAGGAACTTGTCGAGAAAGATGATTTGTGAAGTTGAATGGAGATGTTTTGTATGTAGAAGTCGTCCGAGGTGTATGACATAAAAGTGTTATGAAAATATTAACGATAAAGAAAAAAAGTATTATGAAATTAGATCGCCGCTCGATGTATGAACGTACGAGGTGTATTATATAAAAGTTTTATGAAAATAGTAATAATTATGAAAAACAAAGTATTACGAAATTACCTAAGTTTGGTGACTGACCGGCAGAGGGCGCTAGTGTCTATAAAACCGTGTTCAGTTTGTCGTCTGGCCGGCAGAGGGCGCTAGTGTCTATAAAACCGTGTTCAGTTTGTCGTCTGGCCGGCAGAGGGCGCTAGTGTCTATAAAACTGTGTTTAGTTTGTCTTCTGGCCGGCAGAGGGCGCTAGTGTCTATTAAACCGTGTTAAGTTCGGTGACTGACCGGCAGAGGGCGCTAGTGTCTATAAAACCGTGTTCAGTTTGTCGTCTGGCCGGCAGAGGGCGCTAGTGTCTATAAAACTGTGTTTAGTTTGTCTTCTGGCCGGCAGAGGGCGCTAGTGTCTATTAAACCGTGTTAAGTTCGGTGACTGGCCGGCAGAGGGCGCTAGTGTCTATAAAAATGTGTTTAGTTTGTCGTCTCTCCGGCAGAGGGCGCTAGTGTCTATAAAACCGTGTTCAGTTTGTCGTCTGGCCGGCAGAGGGCGCTAGTGTCTATAAAACTGTGTTTGGTTAGTCTTCTGGCCGGCAGAGGGCGCTAGTGTCTATAAAACAGTGTTAAGTTCGGTGACTGGCCGGCAGAGGGCGCTAGTGTCTATAAAACAGTGTTAAGTTCGGTGACTGGCCGGCAGAGGGCGCTAGTGTCTATAAAACCGTATTAAGTTTGGTGTCTGGTCGGCAGGATATAGCAACTTGTCGAAAAAGTTGAATTGTGTAAATTGAATGGAAATTTTTTTTATGTAGAAGCCGTTCGAGGTATATTATATAAAAGTGTTATGAAAATATTAACAATAACGGAAAAAAGTATTATGAAATTAGATGGCCGCTCGATGTATGAACGTACGAGGTGTATTATATAAAAGTTTTATGAAAATAGAAATAATAATGAAAAACAAGTATTATGAAATTTAATTCCGCTCGATATAGGAACTTGTCGAGAAAGATGATTTGTGAAGTTGAATGGAGATGTTTTGTATGTAGAAGTCGTCCGAGGTGTATGACATAAAAGTGTTATGAAAATATTAACGATAAAGAAAAAAAGTATTATGAAATTAGATCGCCGCTCGATGTATGAACGTACGAGGTGTATTATATAAAAGTTTTATGAAAATAGTAATAATTATGAAAAACAAAGTATTACGAAATTACCTAAGTTTGGTGACTGACCGGCAGAGGGCGCTAGTGTCTATAAAACCGTGTTCAGTTTGTCGTCTGGCCGGCAGAGGGCGCTAGTGTCTATAAAACTGTGTTTAGTTTGTCTTCTGGCCGGCAGAGGGCGCTAGTGTCTATTAAACCGTGTTAAGTTCGGTGACTGGCCGGCAGAGGGCGCTAGTGTCTATAAAAAGGTGTTTAGTTTGTCGTCTCTCCGGCAGAGGGCGCTAGTGTCTATAAAACCGTGTTCAGTTTGTCGTCTGGCCGGCAGAGGGCGCTAGTGTCTATAAAACTGTGTTTGGTTTGTCTTCTGGCCGGCAGAGGGCGCTAGTGTCTATTAAACCGTGTTAAGTTCGGTGACTGGCCGGCAGAGGGCGCTAGTGTCTATAAAACAGTGTTAAGTTCGGTGACTGGCCGGCAGAGGGCGCTAGTGTCTATAAAACCGTATTAAGTTTGGTGTCTGGTCGGCAGGATATAGCAACTTGTCGAAAAAGTTGAATTGTGTAAATTGAATGGAAATTTTTTTTATGTAGAAGCCGTTCGAGGTATATTATATAAAAGTGTCATGAAAATATTAACAATAACGGAAAAAAGTATTATGAAATTAGATGGCCGCTCGATGTATGAACGTACGAGGTGTATTATATAAAAGTTTTATGAAAATAGAAATAATAATGAAAAACAAGTATTATGAAATTTAATTCCGCTCGATATAGGAACTTGTCGAGAAAGATGATTTGTGAAGTTGAATGGAGATGTTTTGTATGTAGAAGTCGTCCGAGGTGTATGACATAAAAGTGTTATGAAAATATTAACGATAAAGAAAAAAAGTATTATGAAATTAGATCGCCGCTCGATGTATGAACGTACGAGGTGTATTATATAAAAGTTTTATGAAAATAGTAATAATTATGAAAAACAAAGTATTACGAAATTACCTAAGTTTGGTGACTGACCGGCAGAGGGCGCTAGTGTCTATAAAAATGTGTTTAGTTTGTCGTCTCTCCGGCAGAGGGCGCTAGTGTCTATAAAACCGTGTTCAGTTTGTCGTCTGGCCGGCAGAGGGCGCTAGTGTCTATTAAACCGTGTTAAGTTCGGTGACTGGCCGGCAGAGGGCGCTAGTGTCTATAAAACAGTGTTAAGTTCGGTGACTGGCCGGCAGAGGGCGCTAGTGTCCTATAAAACCGTATAAAGTTTGGTGTCTGGTCGGCAGGATATAGGAACTTGTCGAAAAAGTTGAATTGTGTAAATTGAATGGAAATTTTTTTTATGTAGAAGCCGTTCGAGGTATATTATATAAAAGTGTTATGAAAATATTAACAATAACGGAAAAAAGTATTATGAAATTAGATGGCCGCTCGATGTATGAACGTACGAGGTGTATTATATAAAAGTTGTATGAAAATAGTAATAATTATGAAAAGCAAAGTATTAGGAAATTAGATTCCGCTCGATATAGGAACTTGTCGAAAAAGATGAATTGTGAAAATTGAATGAAGGTGTTTAGTATGTAGAAGCCGTTCGGGGTGTAACATATAAAAGTTGTATAAAAATAGTGAAACAAAGGGAAAAAAGTATTGTGAATTTATATTCCGCTCGATATAATAGGTACTTGTCCAAAAATAAAGAAATAGATGTATGTTAGTTTCGGTTGTGTGAAGCGATGCACACCTGGGACACCTTCTGATGGGTATTATGAAGATTTTTCCATCCACACTAAAAAAAACGTTAGGTTAGGTTAGGTTAGGTTAGGTTAGGTTAGGTTAGGTTAGGTTAGGTTAGGTTAGGTTAGGTTAGGTTAGGTTAGGTTAGGTTAGGTTAGGTTAGGTTAGTTTAGGTTAGGTTAGGTTAGGTTAGGTTAGGTTAGGTTAGGGTAAGTTAGTTTAAAGTTTTATGAAAATAGAAACCGTTCGAGGTGTAACATATAAAAGTTGTATGAAATAGATGTATTGTGAAAGTTGGATTAGAAAAAGTTCGTGTTTAGTTTGTCGTCTGGCCGGCAGAGGGCGCTAGTGTCTATAGAATCGTGTTAAGTTTGGTGTCTGGGCGGCAGGATATAGGAACTCGTCGAAAAAGATGAATTGTGAAAATTGAATGGAGATGTTTTGTATGTAGAAGCGGTTCGAGGTGTGTTATATGAAAGTTTTATGAAAATAGTAATAATGATGAATAACAAGTATTATGAAATTAGATTGCTCTCGATATAGGAACTTGATGAACAAAATTAACTGTGAAAATTGAAAGAGTTGTTTTGGATGTGGATTATATAAAAGTTGTATGAAAATATTAATAATGTCAAAAAATATGAATTGTGAAAATTGTATGGAGATAGATGTTTTGGATGTCTACATCCGTCCGAGGTGTTTTATATAAAAGTGTTGTGAAAATAGTAACAATAAAATTCCCACAGAAAAATAATCTTAACGGAAAAATGAATGTGTAATGGAAATAGGAACCATCGGTCCGACAAATGAGCTTACGAATCACTAAAAATACTTATATAAAAAGTTTAACCGAAAAATTGTGTTATGAATCAATGAATAAAATAGAAGCCGTAACAATATAAGAAAATGTAATATTAACGGTAAAAGATGTATATAGAAAGTTGAAACGAAAAGAAGTGTGTGAAAAATGGAATTCTATCTAAAATATATAATGAGAAAATACGTCTCGAGTTTTGGATACATAATAATATTGCTTGAAAGCCTTGAAAAAATGACATTAAATTGTTTCCAAAAAAAGAAGCTTTATGAAAATTTACTTATAAAAAATGCCGCTTCCGAAATACAACTATTAACAATAATAACAATATAGAGTATATATGTTGATGTTGTTTATTATTATTATTGTTGTTGTTGTATTATCGAAAACGGCATGTGTTATATCCAATAAAAACTGCTCTAATATATATTTATATATATATATATATATATATATATATATATATATATATATATATATATTAGAGCAGTTTTTATTGGATATAACACATGCCGTTTTCGATAATACAACAACAACAATAATAATAATAAACAACATCAACATATATACTCTATATTGTTATTATTGTTAATAGTTGTATTTCGGAAGCGGCAAAAGTGTTATGAAAATATTAACAATAACGGAAAAAAGTATTATGAAATTAGATGGCCGCTCGATGTATGAACGTACGAGGTGTATTATATAAAAGTTTTATGAAAATAGAAATAATAATGAAAAACAAGTATTATGAAATTTAATTCCGCTCGATATAGGAACTTGTCGAGAAAGATGATTTGTGAAGTTGAATGGAGATGTTTTGTATGTAGAAGTCGTCCGAGGTGTATGACATAAAAGTGTTATGAAAATATTAACGATAAAGAAAAAAAGTATTATGAAATTAGATCGCCGCTCGATGTATGAACGTACGAGGTGTATTATATAAAAGTTTTATGAAAATAGTAATAATTATGAAAAACAAAGTATTACGAAATTACCTAAGTTTGGTGACTGACCGGCAGAGGGCGCTAGTGTCTATAAAACCGTGTTCAGTTTGTCGTCTGGCCGGCAGAGGGCGCTAGTGTCTATAAAACTGTGTTTAGTTTGTCTTCTGGCCGGCAGAGGGCGCTAGTGTCTATTAAACCGTGTTAAGTTCGGTGACTGGCCGGCAGAGGGCGCTAGTGTCTATAAAAAGGTGTTTAGTTTGTCGTCTCTCCGGCAGAGGGCGCTAGTGTCTATAAAACCGTGTTCAGTTTGTCGTCTGGCCGGCAGAGGGCGCTAGTGTCTATAAAACTGTGTTTGGTTTGTCTTCTGGCCGGCAGAGGGCGCTAGTGTCTATTAAACCGTGTTAAGTTCGGTGACTGGCCGGCAGAGGGCGCTAGTGTCTATAAAACAGTGTTAAGTTCGGTGACTGGCCGGCAGAGGGCGCTAGTGTCTATAAAACCGTATTAAGTTTGGTGTCTGGTCGGCAGGATATAGCAACTTGTCGAAAAAGTTGAATTGTGTAAATTGAATGGAAATTTTTTTTATGTAGAAGCCGTTCGAGGTATATTATATAAAAGTGTTATGAAAATATTAACAATAACGGAAAAAAGTATTATGAAATTAGATGGCCGCTCGATGTATGAACGTACGAGGTGTATTATATAAAAGTTTTATGAAAATAGAAATAATAATGAAAAACAAGTATTATGAAATTTAATTCCGCTCGATATAGGAACTTGTCGAGAAAGATGATTTGTGAAGTTGAATGGAGATGTTTTGTATGTAGAAGTCGTCCGAGGTGTATGACATAAAAGTGTTATGAAAATATTAACGATAAAGAAAAAAAGTATTATGAAATTAGATCGCCGCTCGATGTATGAACGTACGAGGTGTATTATATAAAAGTTTTATGAAAATAGTAATAATTATGAAAAACAAAGTATTACGAAATTACCTAAGTTTGGTGACTGACCGGCAGAGGGCGCTAGTGTCTATAAAAATGTGTTTAGTTTGTCGTCTCTCCGGCAGAGGGCGCTAGTGTCTATAAAACCGTGTTCAGTTTGTCGTCTCTCCGGCAGAGGGCGCTAGTGTCTATAAAACCGTGTTCAGTTTGTCGTCTGGCCGGCAGAGGGCGCTAGTGTCTATAAAACTGTGTTTGGTTAGTCTTCTGGCCGGCAGAGGGCGCTAGTGTCTATAAAACAGTGTTAAGTTCGGTGACTGGCCGGCAGAGGGCGCTAGTGTCTATAAAACAGTGTTAAGTTCGGTGACTGGCCGGCAGAGGGCGCTAGTGTCTATAAAACCGTATTAAGTTTGGTGTCTGGTCGGCAGGATATAGCAACTTGTCGAAAAAGTTGAATTGTGTAAATTGAATGGAAATTTTTTTTATGTAGAAGCCGTTCGAGGTATATTATATAAAAGTGTTATGAAAATATTAACAATAACGGAAAAAAGTATTATGAAATTAGATGGCCGCTCGATGTATGAACGTACGAGGTGTATTATATAAAAGTTTTATGAAAATAGAAATAATAATGAAAAACAAGTATTATGAAATTTAATTCCGCTCGATATAGGAACTTGTCGAGAAAGATGATTTGTGAAGTTGAATGGAGATGTTTTGTATGTAGAAGTCGTCCGAGGTGTATGACATAAAAGTGTTATGAAAATATTAACGATAAAGAAAAAAAGTATTATGAAATTAGATCGCCGCTCGATGTATGAACGTACGAGGTGTATTATATAAAAGTTTTATGAAAATAGTAATAATTATGAAAAACAAAGTATTACGAAATTACCTAAGTTTGGTGACTGACCGGCAGAGGGCGCTAGTGTCTATAAAACCGTGTTCAGTTTGTCGTCTGGCCGGCAGAGGGCGCTAGTGTCTATAAAACCGTGTTCAGTTTGTCGTCTGGCCGGCAGAGGGCGCTAGTGTCTATAAAACTGTGTTTAGTTTGTCTTCTGGCCGGCAGAGGGCGCTAGTGTCTATTAAACCGTGTTAAGTTCGGTGACTGACCGGCAGAGGGCGCTAGTGTCTATAAAACCGTGTTCAGTTTGTCGTCTGGCCGGCAGAGGGCGCTAGTGTCTATAAAACTGTGTTTAGTTTGTCTTCTGGCCGGCAGAGGGCGCTAGTGTCTATTAAACCGTGTTAAGTTCGGTGACTGGCCGGCAGAGGGCGCTAGTGTCTATAAAAATGTGTTTAGTTTGTCGTCTCTCCGGCAGAGGGCGCTAGTGTCTATAAAACCGTGTTCAGTTTGTCGTCTGGCCGGCAGAGGGCGCTAGTGTCTATAAAACTGTGTTTGGTTAGTCTTCTGGCCGGCAGAGGGCGCTAGTGTCTATAAAACAGTGTTAAGTTCGGTGACTGGCCGGCAGAGGGCGCTAGTGTCTATAAAACAGTGTTAAGTTCGGTGACTGGCCGGCAGAGGGCGCTAGTGTCTATAAAACCGTATTAAGTTTGGTGTCTGGTCGGCAGGATATAGCAACTTGTCGAAAAAGTTGAATTGTGTAAATTGAATGGAAATTTTTTTTATGTAGAAGCCGTTCGAGGTATATTATATAAAAGTGTTATGAAAATATTAACAATAACGGAAAAAAGTATTATGAAATTAGATGGCCGCTCGATGTATGAACGTACGAGGTGTATTATATAAAAGTTTTATGAAAATAGAAATAATAATGAAAAACAAGTATTATGAAATTTAATTCCGCTCGATATAGGAACTTGTCGAGAAAGATGATTTGTGAAGTTGAATGGAGATGTTTTGTATGTAGAAGTCGTCCGAGGTGTATGACATAAAAGTGTTATGAAAATATTAACGATAAAGAAAAAAAGTATTATGAAATTAGATCGCCGCTCGATGTATGAACGTACGAGGTGTATTATATAAAAGTTTTATGAAAATAGTAATAATTATGAAAAACAAAGTATTACGAAATTACCTAAGTTTGGTGACTGACCGGCAGAGGGCGCTAGTGTCTATAAAACCGTGTTCAGTTTGTCGTCTGGCCGGCAGAGGGCGCTAGTGTCTATAAAACTGTGTTTAGTTTGTCTTCTGGCCGGCAGAGGGCGCTAGTGTCTATTAAACCGTGTTAAGTTCGGTGACTGGCCGGCAGAGGGCGCTAGTGTCTATAAAAAGGTGTTTAGTTTGTCGTCTCTCCGGCAGAGGGCGCTAGTGTCTATAAAACCGTGTTCAGTTTGTCGTCTGGCCGGCAGAGGGCGCTAGTGTCTATAAAACTGTGTTTGGTTTGTCTTCTGGCCGGCAGAGGGCGCTAGTGTCTATTAAACCGTGTTAAGTTCGGTGACTGGCCGGCAGAGGGCGCTAGTGTCTATAAAACAGTGTTAAGTTCGGTGACTGGCCGGCAGAGGGCGCTAGTGTCTATAAAACCGTATTAAGTTTGGTGTCTGGTCGGCAGGATATAGCAACTTGTCGAAAAAGTTGAATTGTGTAAATTGAATGGAAATTTTTTTTATGTAGAAGCCGTTCGAGGTATATTATATAAAAGTGTCATGAAAATATTAACAATAACGGAAAAAAGTATTATGAAATTAGATGGCCGCTCGATGTATGAACGTACGAGGTGTATTATATAAAAGTTTTATGAAAATAGAAATAATAATGAAAAACAAGTATTATGAAATTTAATTCCGCTCGATATAGGAACTTGTCGAGAAAGATGATTTGTGAAGTTGAATGGAGATGTTTTGTATGTAGAAGTCGTCCGAGGTGTATGACATAAAAGTGTTATGAAAATATTAACGATAAAGAAAAAAAGTATTATGAAATTAGATCGCCGCTCGATGTATGAACGTACGAGGTGTATTATATAAAAGTTTTATGAAAATAGTAATAATTATGAAAAACAAAGTATTACGAAATTACCTAAGTTTGGTGACTGACCGGCAGAGGGCGCTAGTGTCTATAAAAATGTGTTTAGTTTGTCGTCTCTCCGGCAGAGGGCGCTAGTGTCTATAAAACCGTGTTCAGTTTGTCGTCTGGCCGGCAGAGGGCGCTAGTGTCTATTAAACCGTGTTAAGTTCGGTGACTGGCCGGCAGAGGGCGCTAGTGTCTATAAAACAGTGTTAAGTTCGGTGACTGGCCGGCAGAGGGCGCTAGTGTCTATAAAACCGTATAAAGTTTGGTGTCTGGTCGGCAGGATATAGGAACTTGTCGAAAAAGTTGAATTGTGTAAATTGAATGGAAATTTTTTTTATGTAGAAGCCGTTCGAGGTATATTATATAAAAGTGTTATGAAAATATTAACAATAACGGAAAAAAGTATTATGAAATTAGATGGCCGCTCGATGTATGAACGTACGAGGTGTATTATATAAAAGTTGTATGAAAATAGTAATAATTATGAAAAGCAAAGTATTAGGAAATTAGATTCCGCTCGATATAGGAACTTGTCGAAAAAGATGAATTGTGAAAATTGAATGAAGGTGTTTAGTATGTAGAAGCCGTTCGGGGTGTAACATATAAAAGTTGTATAAAAATAGTGAAACAAAGGGAAAAAAGTATTGTGAATTTATATTCCGCTCGATATAATAGGTACTTGTCCAAAAATAAAGAAATAGATGTATGTTAGTTTCGGTTGTGTGAAGCGATGCACACCTGGGACACCTTCTGATGGGTATTATGAAGATTTTTCCATCCACACTAAAAAAAACGTTAGGTTAGGTTAGGTTAGGTTAGGTTAGGTTAGGTTAGGTTAGGTTAGGTTAGGTTAGGTTAGGTTAGGTTAGGTTAGGTTAGGTTAGGTTAGTTTAGGTTAGGTTAGGTTAGGTTAGGTTAGGTTAGGTTAGGTTAGGGTAAGTTAGTTTAAAGTTTTATGAAAATAGAAACCGTTCGAGGTGTAACATATAAAAGTTGTATGAAATAGATGTATTGTGAAAGTTGGATTAGAAAAAGTTCGTGTTTAGTTTGTCGTCTGGCCGGCAGAGGGCGCTAGTGTCTATAGAATCGTGTTAAGTTTGGTGTCTGGGCGGCAGGATATAGGAACTCGTCGAAAAAGATGAATTGTGAAAATTGAATGGAGATGTTTTGTATGTAGAAGCGGTTCGAGGTGTGTTATATGAAAGTTTTATGAAAATAGTAATAATGATGAATAACAAGTATTATGAAATTAGATTGCTCTCGATATAGGAACTTGATGAACAAAATTAACTGTGAAAATTGAAAGAGTTGTTTTGGATGTGGATTATATAAAAGTTGTATGAAAATATTAATAATGTCAAAAAATATGAATTGTGAAAATTGTATGGAGATAGATGTTTTGGATGTCTACATCCGTCCGAGGTGTTTTATATAAAAGTGTTGTGAAAATAGTAACAATAAAATTCCCACAGAAAAATAATCTTAACGGAAAAATGAATGTGTAATGGAAATAGGAACCATCGGTCCGACAAATGAGCTTACGAATCACTAAAAATACTTATATAAAAAGTTTAACCGAAAAATTGTGTTATGAATCAATGAATAAAATAGAAGCCGTAACAATATAAGAAAATGTAATATTAACGGTAAAAGATGTATATAGAAAGTTGAAACGAAAAGAAGTGTGTGAAAAATGGAATTCTATCTAAAATATATAATGAGAAAATACGTCTCGAGTTTTGGATACATAATAATATTGCTTGAAAGCCTTGAAAAAATGACATTAAATTGTTTCCAAAAAAAGAAGCTTTATGAAAATTTACTTATAAAAAATGCCGCTTCCGAAATACAACTATTAACAATAATAACAATATAGAGTATATATGTTGATGTTGTTTATTATTATTATTGTTGTTGTTGTATTATCGAAAACGGCATGTGTTATATCCAATAAAAACTGCTCTAATATATATTTTATATATATATATATTATATATATATATATTATATATATATATATATATATATATATATATATATATATATATATATATATATATATATATTAGAGCAGTTTTTATTGGATATAACACATGCCGTTTTCGATAATACAACAACAACAATAATAATAATAAACAACATCAACATATATACTCTATATTGTTATTATTGTTAATAGTTGTATTTCGGAAGCGGCAAAAGTGTTATGAAAATATTAACAATAACGGAAAAAAGTATTATGAAATTAGATGGCCGCTCGATGTATGAACGTACGAGGTGTATTATATAAAAGTTTTATGAAAATAGAAATAATAATGAAAAACAAGTATTATGAAATTTAATTCCGCTCGATATAGGAACTTGTCGAGAAAGATGATTTGTGAAGTTGAATGGAGATGTTTTGTATGTAGAAGTCGTCCGAGGTGTATGACATAAAAGTGTTATGAAAATATTAACGATAAAGAAAAAAAGTATTATGAAATTAGATCGCCGCTCGATGTATGAACGTACGAGGTGTATTATATAAAAGTTTTATGAAAATAGTAATAATTATGAAAAACAAAGTATTACGAAATTACCTAAGTTTGGTGACTGACCGGCAGAGGGCGCTAGTGTCTATAAAACCGTGTTCAGTTTGTCGTCTGGCCGGCAGAGGGCGCTAGTGTCTATAAAACTGTGTTTAGTTTGTCTTCTGGCCGGCAGAGGGCGCTAGTGTCTATTAAACCGTGTTAAGTTCGGTGACTGGCCGGCAGAGGGCGCTAGTGTCTATAAAAAGGTGTTTAGTTTGTCGTCTCTCCGGCAGAGGGCGCTAGTGTCTATAAAACCGTGTTCAGTTTGTCGTCTGGCCGGCAGAGGGCGCTAGTGTCTATAAAACTGTGTTTGGTTTGTCTTCTGGCCGGCAGAGGGCGCTAGTGTCTATTAAACCGTGTTAAGTTCGGTGACTGGCCGGCAGAGGGCGCTAGTGTCTATAAAACAGTGTTAAGTTCGGTGACTGGCCGGCAGAGGGCGCTAGTGTCTATAAAACCGTATTAAGTTTGGTGTCTGGTCGGCAGGATATAGCAACTTGTCGAAAAAGTTGAATTGTGTAAATTGAATGGAAATTTTTTTTATGTAGAAGCCGTTCGAGGTATATTATATAAAAGTGTTATGAAAATATTAACAATAACGGAAAAAAGTATTATGAAATTAGATGGCCGCTCGATGTATGAACGTACGAGGTGTATTATATAAAAGTTTTATGAAAATAGAAATAATAATGAAAAACAAGTATTATGAAATTTAATTCCGCTCGATATAGGAACTTGTCGAGAAAGATGATTTGTGAAGTTGAATGGAGATGTTTTGTATGTAGAAGTCGTCCGAGGTGTATGACATAAAAGTGTTATGAAAATATTAACGATAAAGAAAAAAAGTATTATGAAATTAGATCGCCGCTCGATGTATGAACGTACGAGGTGTATTATATAAAAGTTTTATGAAAATAGTAATAATTATGAAAAACAAAGTATTACGAAATTACCTAAGTTTGGTGACTGACCGGCAGAGGGCGCTAGTGTCTATAAAAATGTGTTTAGTTTGTCGTCTCTCCGGCAGAGGGCGCTAGTGTCTATAAAACCGTGTTCAGTTTGTCGTCTCTCCGGCAGAGGGCGCTAGTGTCTATAAAACCGTGTTCAGTTTGTCGTCTGGCCGGCAGAGGGCGCTAGTGTCTATAAAACTGTGTTTGGTTAGTCTTCTGGCCGGCAGAGGGCGCTAGTGTCTATAAAACAGTGTTAAGTTCGGTGACTGGCCGGCAGAGGGCGCTAGTGTCTATAAAACAGTGTTAAGTTCGGTGACTGGCCGGCAGAGGGCGCTAGTGTCTATAAAACCGTATTAAGTTTGGTGTCTGGTCGGCAGGATATAGCAACTTGTCGAAAAAGTTGAATTGTGTAAATTGAATGGAAATTTTTTTTATGTAGAAGCCGTTCGAGGTATATTATATAAAAGTGTTATGAAAATATTAACAATAACGGAAAAAAGTATTATGAAATTAGATGGCCGCTCGATGTATGAACGTACGAGGTGTATTATATAAAAGTTTTATGAAAATAGAAATAATAATGAAAAACAAGTATTATGAAATTTAATTCCGCTCGATATAGGAACTTGTCGAGAAAGATGATTTGTGAAGTTGAATGGAGATGTTTTGTATGTAGAAGTCGTCCGAGGTGTATGACATAAAAGTGTTATGAAAATATTAACGATAAAGAAAAAAAGTATTATGAAATTAGATCGCCGCTCGATGTATGAACGTACGAGGTGTATTATATAAAAGTTTTATGAAAATAGTAATAATTATGAAAAACAAAGTATTACGAAATTACCTAAGTTTGGTGACTGACCGGCAGAGGGCGCTAGTGTCTATAAAACCGTGTTCAGTTTGTCGTCTGGCCGGCAGAGGGCGCTAGTGTCTATAAAACCGTGTTCAGTTTGTCGTCTGGCCGGCAGAGGGCGCTAGTGTCTATAAAACTGTGTTTAGTTTGTCTTCTGGCCGGCAGAGGGCGCTAGTGTCTATTAAACCGTGTTAAGTTCGGTGACTGACCGGCAGAGGGCGCTAGTGTCTATAAAACCGTGTTCAGTTTGTCGTCTGGCCGGCAGAGGGCGCTAGTGTCTATAAAACTGTGTTTAGTTTGTCTTCTGGCCGGCAGAGGGCGCTAGTGTCTATTAAACCGTGTTAAGTTCGGTGACTGGCCGGCAGAGGGCGCTAGTGTCTATAAAAATGTGTTTAGTTTGTCGTCTCTCCGGCAGAGGGCGCTAGTGTCTATAAAACCGTGTTCAGTTTGTCGTCTGGCCGGCAGAGGGCGCTAGTGTCTATAAAACTGTGTTTGGTTAGTCTTCTGGCCGGCAGAGGGCGCTAGTGTCTATAAAACAGTGTTAAGTTCGGTGACTGGCCGGCAGAGGGCGCTAGTGTCTATAAAACAGTGTTAAGTTCGGTGACTGGCCGGCAGAGGGCGCTAGTGTCTATAAAACCGTATTAAGTTTGGTGTCTGGTCGGCAGGATATAGCAACTTGTCGAAAAAGTTGAATTGTGTAAATTGAATGGAAATTTTTTTTATGTAGAAGCCGTTCGAGGTATATTATATAAAAGTGTTATGAAAATATTAACAATAACGGAAAAAAGTATTATGAAATTAGATGGCCGCTCGATGTATGAACGTACGAGGTGTATTATATAAAAGTTTTATGAAAATAGAAATAATAATGAAAAACAAGTATTATGAAATTTAATTCCGCTCGATATAGGAACTTGTCGAGAAAGATGATTTGTGAAGTTGAATGGAGATGTTTTGTATGTAGAAGTCGTCCGAGGTGTATGACATAAAAGTGTTATGAAAATATTAACGATAAAGAAAAAAAGTATTATGAAATTAGATCGCCGCTCGATGTATGAACGTACGAGGTGTATTATATAAAAGTTTTATGAAAATAGTAATAATTATGAAAAACAAAGTATTACGAAATTACCTAAGTTTGGTGACTGACCGGCAGAGGGCGCTAGTGTCTATAAAACCGTGTTCAGTTTGTCGTCTGGCCGGCAGAGGGCGCTAGTGTCTATAAAACTGTGTTTAGTTTGTCTTCTGGCCGGCAGAGGGCGCTAGTGTCTATTAAACCGTGTTAAGTTCGGTGACTGGCCGGCAGAGGGCGCTAGTGTCTATAAAAAGGTGTTTAGTTTGTCGTCTCTCCGGCAGAGGGCGCTAGTGTCTATAAAACCGTGTTCAGTTTGTCGTCTGGCCGGCAGAGGGCGCTAGTGTCTATAAAACTGTGTTTGGTTTGTCTTCTGGCCGGCAGAGGGCGCTAGTGTCTATTAAACCGTGTTAAGTTCGGTGACTGGCCGGCAGAGGGCGCTAGTGTCTATAAAACAGTGTTAAGTTCGGTGACTGGCCGGCAGAGGGCGCTAGTGTCTATAAAACCGTATTAAGTTTGGTGTCTGGTCGGCAGGATATAGCAACTTGTCGAAAAAGTTGAATTGTGTAAATTGAATGGAAATTTTTTTTATGTAGAAGCCGTTCGAGGTATATTATATAAAAGTGTCATGAAAATATTAACAATAACGGAAAAAAGTATTATGAAATTAGATGGCCGCTCGATGTATGAACGTACGAGGTGTATTATATAAAAGTTTTATGAAAATAGAAATAATAATGAAAAACAAGTATTATGAAATTTAATTCCGCTCGATATAGGAACTTGTCGAGAAAGATGATTTGTGAAGTTGAATGGAGATGTTTTGTATGTAGAAGTCGTCCGAGGTGTATGACATAAAAGTGTTATGAAAATATTAACGATAAAGAAAAAAAGTATTATGAAATTAGATCGCCGCTCGATGTATGAACGTACGAGGTGTATTATATAAAAGTTTTATGAAAATAGTAATAATTATGAAAAACAAAGTATTACGAAATTACCTAAGTTTGGTGACTGACCGGCAGAGGGCGCTAGTGTCTATAAAAATGTGTTTAGTTTGTCGTCTCTCCGGCAGAGGGCGCTAGTGTCTATAAAACCGTGTTCAGTTTGTCGTCTGGCCGGCAGAGGGCGCTAGTGTCTATAAAACAGTGTTAAGTTCGGTGACTGGCCGGCAGAGGGCGCTAGTGTCTATAAAACAGTGTTAAGTTCGGTGACTGGCCGGCAGAGGGCGCTAGTGTCTATAAAACCGTATTAAGTTTGGTGTCTGGTCGGCAGGATATAGCAACTTGTCGAAAAAGTTGAATTGTGTAAATTGAATGGAAATTTTTTTTATGTAGAAGCCGTTCGAGGTATATTATATAAAAGTGTTATGAAAATATTAACAATAACGGAAAAAAGTATTATGAAATTAGATGGCCGCTCGATGTATGAACGTACGAGGTGTATTATATAAAAGTTTTATGAAAATAGAAATAATAATGAAAAACAAGTATTATGAAATTTAATTCCGCTCGATATAGGAACTTGTCGAGAAAGATGATTTGTGAAGTTGAATGGAGATGTTTTGTATGTAGAAGTCGTCCGAGGTGTATGACATAAAAGTGTTATGAAAATATTAACGATAAAGAAAAAAAGTATTATGAAATTAGATCGCCGCTCGATGTATGAACGTACGAGGTGTATTATATAAAAGTTTTATGAAAATAGTAATAATTATGAAAAACAAAGTATTACGAAATTACCTAAGTTTGGTGACTGACCGGCAGAGGGCGCTAGTGTCTATAAAACCGTGTTCAGTTTGTCGTCTGGCCGGCAGAGGGCGCTAGTGTCTATAAAACCGTGTTCAGTTTGTCGTCTGGCCGGCAGAGGGCGCTAGTGTCTATAAAACTGTGTTTAGTTTGTCTTCTGGCCGGCAGAGGGCGCTAGTGTCTATTAAACCGTGTTAAGTTCGGTGACTGACCGGCAGAGGGCGCTAGTGTCTATAAAACCGTGTTCAGTTTGTCGTCTGGCCGGCAGAGGGCGCTAGTGTCTATAAAACTGTGTTTAGTTTGTCTTCTGGCCGGCAGAGGGCGCTAGTGTCTATTAAACCGTGTTAAGTTCGGTGACTGGCCGGCAGAGGGCGCTAGTGTCTATAAAAATGTGTTTAGTTTGTCGTCTCTCCGGCAGAGGGCGCTAGTGTCTATAAAACCGTGTTCAGTTTGTCGTCTGGCCGGCAGAGGGCGCTAGTGTCTATAAAACTGTGTTTGGTTAGTCTTCTGGCCGGCAGAGGGCGCTAGTGTCTATAAAACAGTGTTAAGTTCGGTGACTGGCCGGCAGAGGGCGCTAGTGTCTATAAAACAGTGTTAAGTTCGGTGACTGGCCGGCAGAGGGCGCTAGTGTCTATAAAACCGTATTAAGTTTGGTGTCTGGTCGGCAGGATATAGCAACTTGTCGAAAAAGTTGAATTGTGTAAATTGAATGGAAATTTTTTTTATGTAGAAGCCGTTCGAGGTATATTATATAAAAGTGTTATGAAAATATTAACAATAACGGAAAAAAGTATTATGAAATTAGATGGCCGCTCGATGTATGAACGTACGAGGTGTATTATATAAAAGTTTTATGAAAATAGAAATAATAATGAAAAACAAGTATTATGAAATTTAATTCCGCTCGATATAGGAACTTGTCGAGAAAGATGATTTGTGAAGTTGAATGGAGATGTTTTGTATGTAGAAGTCGTCCGAGGTGTATGACATAAAAGTGTTATGAAAATATTAACGATAAAGAAAAAAAGTATTATGAAATTAGATCGCCGCTCGATGTATGAACGTACGAGGTGTATTATATAAAAGTTTTATGAAAATAGTAATAATTATGAAAAACAAAGTATTACGAAATTACCTAAGTTTGGTGACTGACCGGCAGAGGGCGCTAGTGTCTATAAAACCGTGTTCAGTTTGTCGTCTGGCCGGCAGAGGGCGCTAGTGTCTATAAAACTGTGTTTAGTTTGTCTTCTGGCCGGCAGAGGGCGCTAGTGTCTATTAAACCGTGTTAAGTTCGGTGACTGGCCGGCAGAGGGCGCTAGTGTCTATAAAAAGGTGTTTAGTTTGTCGTCTCTCCGGCAGAGGGCGCTAGTGTCTATAAAACCGTGTTCAGTTTGTCGTCTGGCCGGCAGAGGGCGCTAGTGTCTATAAAACTGTGTTTGGTTTGTCTTCTGGCCGGCAGAGGGCGCTAGTGTCTATTAAACCGTGTTAAGTTCGGTGACTGGCCGGCAGAGGGCGCTAGTGTCTATAAAACAGTGTTAAGTTCGGTGACTGGCCGGCAGAGGGCGCTAGTGTCTATAAAACCGTATTAAGTTTGGTGTCTGGTCGGCAGGATATAGCAACTTGTCGAAAAAGTTGAATTGTGTAAATTGAATGGAAATTTTTTTTATGTAGAAGCCGTTCGAGGTATATTATATAAAAGTGTCATGAAAATATTAACAATAACGGAAAAAAGTATTATGAAATTAGATGGCCGCTCGATGTATGAACGTACGAGGTGTATTATATAAAAGTTTTATGAAAATAGAAATAATAATGAAAAACAAGTATTATGAAATTTAATTCCGCTCGATATAGGAACTTGTCGAGAAAGATGATTTGTGAAGTTGAATGGAGATGTTTTGTATGTAGAAGTCGTCCGAGGTGTATGACATAAAAGTGTTATGAAAATATTAACGATAAAGAAAAAAAGTATTATGAAATTAGATCGCCGCTCGATGTATGAACGTACGAGGTGTATTATATAAAAGTTTTATGAAAATAGTAATAATTATGAAAAACAAAGTATTACGAAATTACCTAAGTTTGGTGACTGACCGGCAGAGGGCGCTAGTGTCTATAAAAATGTGTTTAGTTTGTCGTCTCTCCGGCAGAGGGCGCTAGTGTCTATAAAACCGTGTTCAGTTTGTCGTCTGGCCGGCAGAGGGCGCTAGTGTCTATTAAACCGTGTTAAGTTCGGTGACTGGCCGGCAGAGGGCGCTAGTGTCTATAAAACAGTGTTAAGTTCGGTGACTGGCCGGCAGAGGGCGCTAGTGTCTATAAAACCGTATAAAGTTTGGTGTCTGGTCGGCAGGATATAGGAACTTGTCGAAAAAGTTGAATTGTGTAAATTGAATGGAAATTTTTTTTATGTAGAAGCCGTTCGAGGTATATTATATAAAAGTGTTATGAAAATATTAACAATAACGGAAAAAAGTATTATGAAATTAGATGGCCGCTCGATGTATGAACGTACGAGGTGTATTATATAAAAGTTGTATGAAAATAGTAATAATTATGAAAAGCAAAGTATTAGGAAATTAGATTCCGCTCGATATAGGAACTTGTCGAAAAAGATGAATTGTGAAAATTGAATGAAGGTGTTTAGTATGTAGAAGCCGTTCGGGGTGTAACATATAAAAGTTGTATAAAAATAGTGAAACAAAGGGAAAAAAGTATTGTGAATTTATATTCCGC
>NW_026613959.1:685000-710000 GCF_026250575.1 Diorhabda carinulata
ATAATAATAATAAACAACATCAACATATATACTCTATATTGTTATTATTGTTAATAGTTGTATTTCGGAAGCGGCAAAAGTGTTATGAAAATATTAACAATAACGGAAAAAAGTATTATGAAATTAGATGGCCGCTCGATGTATGAACGTACGAGGTGTATTATATAAAAGTTTTATGAAAATAGAAATAATAATGAAAAACAAGTATTATGAAATTTAATTCCGCTCGATATAGGAACTTGTCGAGAAAGATGATTTGTGAAGTTGAATGGAGATGTTTTGTATGTAGAAGTCGTCCGAGGTGTATGACATAAAAGTGTTATGAAAATATTAACGATAAAGAAAAAAAGTATTATGAAATTAGATCGCCGCTCGATGTATGAACGTACGAGGTGTATTATATAAAAGTTTTATGAAAATAGTAATAATTATGAAAAACAAAGTATTACGAAATTACCTAAGTTTGGTGACTGACCGGCAGAGGGCGCTAGTGTCTATAAAACCGTGTTCAGTTTGTCGTCTGGCCGGCAGAGGGCGCTAGTGTCTATAAAACTGTGTTTAGTTTGTCTTCTGGCCGGCAGAGGGCGCTAGTGTCTATTAAACCGTGTTAAGTTCGGTGACTGGCCGGCAGAGGGCGCTAGTGTCTATAAAAAGGTGTTTAGTTTGTCGTCTCTCCGGCAGAGGGCGCTAGTGTCTATAAAACCGTGTTCAGTTTGTCGTCTGGCCGGCAGAGGGCGCTAGTGTCTATAAAACTGTGTTTGGTTTGTCTTCTGGCCGGCAGAGGGCGCTAGTGTCTATTAAACCGTGTTAAGTTCGGTGACTGGCCGGCAGAGGGCGCTAGTGTCTATAAAACAGTGTTAAGTTCGGTGACTGGCCGGCAGAGGGCGCTAGTGTCTATAAAACCGTATTAAGTTTGGTGTCTGGTCGGCAGGATATAGCAACTTGTCGAAAAAGTTGAATTGTGTAAATTGAATGGAAATTTTTTTTATGTAGAAGCCGTTCGAGGTATATTATATAAAAGTGTTATGAAAATATTAACAATAACGGAAAAAAGTATTATGAAATTAGATGGCCGCTCGATGTATGAACGTACGAGGTGTATTATATAAAAGTTTTATGAAAATAGAAATAATAATGAAAAACAAGTATTATGAAATTTAATTCCGCTCGATATAGGAACTTGTCGAGAAAGATGATTTGTGAAGTTGAATGGAGATGTTTTGTATGTAGAAGTCGTCCGAGGTGTATGACATAAAAGTGTTATGAAAATATTAACGATAAAGAAAAAAAGTATTATGAAATTAGATCGCCGCTCGATGTATGAACGTACGAGGTGTATTATATAAAAGTTTTATGAAAATAGTAATAATTATGAAAAACAAAGTATTACGAAATTACCTAAGTTTGGTGACTGACCGGCAGAGGGCGCTAGTGTCTATAAAAATGTGTTTAGTTTGTCGTCTCTCCGGCAGAGGGCGCTAGTGTCTATAAAACCGTGTTCAGTTTGTCGTCTGGCCGGCAGAGGGCGCTAGTGTCTATTAAACCGTGTTAAGTTCGGTGACTGGCCGGCAGAGGGCGCTAGTGTCTATAAAACAGTGTTAAGTTCGGTGACTGGCCGGCAGAGGGCGCTAGTGTCTATAAAACCGTATAAAGTTTGGTGTCTGGTCGGCAGGATATAGGAACTTGTCGAAAAAGTTGAATTGTGTAAATTGAATGGAAATTTTTTTTATGTAGAAGCCGTTCGAGGTATATTATATAAAAGTGTTATGAAAATATTAACAATAACGGAAAAAAGTATTATGAAATTAGATGGCCGCTCGATGTATGAACGTACGAGGTGTATTATATAAAAGTTGTATGAAAATAGTAATAATTATGAAAAGCAAAGTATTAGGAAATTAGATTCCGCTCGATATAGGAACTTGTCGAAAAAGATGAATTGTGAAAATTGAATGAAGGTGTTTAGTATGTAGAAGCCGTTCGGGGTGTAACATATAAAAGTTGTATAAAAATAGTGAAACAAAGGGAAAAAAGTATTGTGAATTTATATTCCGCTCGATATAATAGGTACTTGTCCAAAAATAAAGAAATAGATGTATGTTAGTTTCGGTTGTGTGAAGCGATGCACACCTGGGACACCTTCTGATGGGTATTATGAAGATTTTTCCATCCACACTAAAAAAAACGTTAGGTTAGGTTAGGTTAGGTTAGGTTAGGTTAGGTTAGGTTAGGTTAGGTTAGGTTAGGTTAGGTTAGGTTAGGTTAGGTTAGGTTAGGTTAGGTTAGGTTAGTTTAGGTTAGGTTAGGTTAGGTTAGGTTAGGTTAGGTTAGGGTAAGTTAGTTTAAAGTTTTATGAAAATAGAAACCGTTCGAGGTGTAACATATAAAAGTTGTATGAAATAGATGTATTGTGAAAGTTGGATTAGAAAAAGTTCGTGTTTAGTTTGTCGTCTGGCCGGCAGAGGGCGCTAGTGTCTATAGAATCGTGTTAAGTTTGGTGTCTGGGCGGCAGGATATAGGAACTCGTCGAAAAAGATGAATTGTGAAAATTGAATGGAGATGTTTTGTATGTAGAAGCGGTTCGAGGTGTGTTATATGAAAGTTTTATGAAAATAGTAATAATGATGAATAACAAGTATTATGAAATTAGATTGCTCTCGATATAGGAACTTGATGAACAAAATTAACTGTGAAAATTGAAAGAGTTGTTTTGGATGTGGATTATATAAAAGTTGTATGAAAATATTAATAATGTCAAAAAATATGAATTGTGAAAATTGTATGGAGATAGATGTTTTGGATGTCTACATCCGTCCGAGGTGTTTTATATAAAAGTGTTGTGAAAATAGT
Organism: Diorhabda carinulata; assembly: GCF_026250575.1. Lineage (NCBI taxonomy): Eukaryota > Metazoa > Arthropoda > Insecta > Coleoptera > Chrysomelidae > Diorhabda > Diorhabda carinulata. The sequence continues at coordinate 687,851 of NW_026613959.1, forward strand.
AACAATAAAATTCCCACAGAAAAATAATCTTAACGGAAAAATGAATGTGTAATGGAAATAGGAACCATCGGTCCGACAAATGAGCTTACGAATCACTAAAAATACTTATATAAAAAGTTTAACCGAAAAATTGTGTTATGAATCAATGAATAAAATAGAAGCCGTAACAATATAAGAAAATGTAATATTAACGGTAAAAGATGTATATAGAAAGTTGAAACGAAAAGAAGTGTGTGAAAAATGGAATTCTATCTAAAATATATAATGAGAAAATACGTCTCGAGTTTTGGATACATAATAATATTGCTTGAAAGCCTTGAAAAAATGACATTAAATTGTTTCCAAAAAAAGAAGCTTTATGAAAATTTACTTATAAAAAATGCCGCTTCCGAAATACAACTATTAACAATAATAACAATATAGAGTATATATGTTGATGTTGTTTATTATTATTATTGTTGTTGTTGTATTATCGAAAACGGCATGTGTTATATCCAATAAAAACTGCTCTAATATATATTTTATATATATATATATTATATATATATATATATTATATATATATATATATATATATATATATATATATATATATATATATATATATATATATATATATTAGAGCAGTTTTTATTGGATATAACACATGCCGTTTTCGATAATACAACAACAACAATAATAATAATAAACAACATCAACATATATACTCTATATTGTTATTATTGTTAATAGTTGTATTTCGGAAGCGGCAAAAGTGTTATGAAAATATTAACAATAACGGAAAAAAGTATTATGAAATTAGATGGCCGCTCGATGTATGAACGTACGAGGTGTATTATATAAAAGTTTTATGAAAATAGAAATAATAATGAAAAACAAGTATTATGAAATTTAATTCCGCTCGATATAGGAACTTGTCGAGAAAGATGATTTGTGAAGTTGAATGGAGATGTTTTGTATGTAGAAGTCGTCCGAGGTGTATGACATAAAAGTGTTATGAAAATATTAACGATAAAGAAAAAAAGTATTATGAAATTAGATCGCCGCTCGATGTATGAACGTACGAGGTGTATTATATAAAAGTTTTATGAAAATAGTAATAATTATGAAAAACAAAGTATTACGAAATTACCTAAGTTTGGTGACTGACCGGCAGAGGGCGCTAGTGTCTATAAAACCGTGTTCAGTTTGTCGTCTGGCCGGCAGAGGGCGCTAGTGTCTATAAAACTGTGTTTAGTTTGTCTTCTGGCCGGCAGAGGGCGCTAGTGTCTATTAAACCGTGTTAAGTTCGGTGACTGGCCGGCAGAGGGCGCTAGTGTCTATAAAAAGGTGTTTAGTTTGTCGTCTCTCCGGCAGAGGGCGCTAGTGTCTATAAAACCGTGTTCAGTTTGTCGTCTGGCCGGCAGAGGGCGCTAGTGTCTATAAAACTGTGTTTGGTTTGTCTTCTGGCCGGCAGAGGGCGCTAGTGTCTATTAAACCGTGTTAAGTTCGGTGACTGGCCGGCAGAGGGCGCTAGTGTCTATAAAACAGTGTTAAGTTCGGTGACTGGCCGGCAGAGGGCGCTAGTGTCTATAAAACCGTATTAAGTTTGGTGTCTGGTCGGCAGGATATAGCAACTTGTCGAAAAAGTTGAATTGTGTAAATTGAATGGAAATTTTTTTTATGTAGAAGCCGTTCGAGGTATATTATATAAAAGTGTTATGAAAATATTAACAATAACGGAAAAAAGTATTATGAAATTAGATGGCCGCTCGATGTATGAACGTACGAGGTGTATTATATAAAAGTTTTATGAAAATAGAAATAATAATGAAAAACAAGTATTATGAAATTTAATTCCGCTCGATATAGGAACTTGTCGAGAAAGATGATTTGTGAAGTTGAATGGAGATGTTTTGTATGTAGAAGTCGTCCGAGGTGTATGACATAAAAGTGTTATGAAAATATTAACGATAAAGAAAAAAAGTATTATGAAATTAGATCGCCGCTCGATGTATGAACGTACGAGGTGTATTATATAAAAGTTTTATGAAAATAGTAATAATTATGAAAAACAAAGTATTACGAAATTACCTAAGTTTGGTGACTGACCGGCAGAGGGCGCTAGTGTCTATAAAAATGTGTTTAGTTTGTCGTCTCTCCGGCAGAGGGCGCTAGTGTCTATAAAACCGTGTTCAGTTTGTCGTCTGGCCGGCAGAGGGCGCTAGTGTCTATTAAACCGTGTTAAGTTCGGTGACTGGCCGGCAGAGGGCGCTAGTGTCTATAAAACAGTGTTAAGTTCGGTGACTGGCCGGCAGAGGGCGCTAGTGTCTATAAAACCGTATAAAGTTTGGTGTCTGGTCGGCAGGATATAGGAACTTGTCGAAAAAGTTGAATTGTGTAAATTGAATGGAAATTTTTTTTATGTAGAAGCCGTTCGAGGTATATTATATAAAAGTGTTATGAAAATATTAACAATAACGGAAAAAAGTATTATGAAATTAGATGGCCGCTCGATGTATGAACGTACGAGGTGTATTATATAAAAGTTGTATGAAAATAGTAATAATTATGAAAAGCAAAGTATTAGGAAATTAGATTCCGCTCGATATAGGAACTTGTCGAAAAAGATGAATTGTGAAAATTGAATGAAGGTGTTTAGTATGTAGAAGCCGTTCGGGGTGTAACATATAAAAGTTGTATAAAAATAGTGAAACAAAGGGAAAAAAGTATTGTGAATTTATATTCCGCTCGATATAATAGGTACTTGTCCAAAAATAAAGAAATAGATGTATGTTAGTTTCGGTTGTGTGAAGCGATGCACACCTGGGACACCTTCTGATGGGTATTATGAAGATTTTTCCATCCACACTAAAAAAAACGTTAGGTTAGGTTAGGTTAGGTTAGGTTAGGTTAGGTTAGGTTAGGTTAGGTTAGGTTAGGTTAGGTTAGGTTAGGTTAGGTTAGGTTAGTTTAGGTTAGGTTAGGTTAGGTTAGGTTAGGTTAGGTTAGGGTAAGTTAGTTTAAAGTTTTATGAAAATAGAAACCGTTCGAGGTGTAACATATAAAAGTTGTATGAAATAGATGTATTGTGAAAGTTGGATTAGAAAAAGTTCGTGTTTAGTTTGTCGTCTGGCCGGCAGAGGGCGCTAGTGTCTATAGAATCGTGTTAAGTTTGGTGTCTGGGCGGCAGGATATAGGAACTCGTCGAAAAAGATGAATTGTGAAAATTGAATGGAGATGTTTTGTATGTAGAAGCGGTTCGAGGTGTGTTATATGAAAGTTTTATGAAAATAGTAATAATGATGAATAACAAGTATTATGAAATTAGATTGCTCTCGATATAGGAACTTGATGAACAAAATTAACTGTGAAAATTGAAAGAGTTGTTTTGGATGTGGATTATATAAAAGTTGTATGAAAATATTAATAATGTCAAAAAATATGAATTGTGAAAATTGTATGGAGATAGATGTTTTGGATGTCTACATCCGTCCGAGGTGTTTTATATAAAATTCCCACAGAAAAATAATCTTAACGGAAAAATGAATGTGTAATGGAAATAGGAACCATCGGTCCGACAAATGAGCTTACGAATCACTAAAAATACTTATATAAAAAGTTTAACCGAAAAATTGTGTTATGAATCAATGAATAAAATAGAAGCCGTAACAATATAAGAAAATGTAATATTAACGGTAAAAGATGTATATAGAAAGTTGAAACGAAAAAAGTGTGTGAAAAATGGAATTCTATCTAAAATATATAATGAGAAAATACGTCTCGAGTTTTGGATACATAATAATATTGCTTGAAAGCCTTGAAAAAATGACATTAAATTGTTTCCAAAAAAAGAAGCTTTATGAAAATTTACTTATAAAAAATGCCGCTTCCGAAATACAACTATTAACAATAATAACAATATAGAGTATATATGTTGATGTTGTTTATTATTATTATTGTTGTTGTTGTATTATCGAAAACGGCATGTGTTATATCCAATAAAAACTGCTCTAATATATATTTTATATATATATATATATTATATATATATATATATATATATATATATATATATATATATATATATATATATATATAAGTCGAAAACTAAAAACTTTTAGGAAATTTTATTTATAAAAAATGCCGTTTCCCGAATACAACAACAACAACAACAACAACAACAACTCTCTACTATTAACAATATTAACAATATAATTTGTTAATATGTCGTTAGTATTGTTGTTGTGCGCGTGTAGTAGTATATAAGAGAAAACGGCAATATTTATAAAAAGAAATTGCAAAAAAAGGGGCCTCGTCTAATCGACAAGACGAATCCCCAAGCTAAGGGCTGAGTCTCAATAGATCGCAGCGTGGAAACTGCTCTACCAGGTACAACACCCTGCCAGGTACGTAAGTCGTCTACAGACAATTCCGAGTTCCAACATCGAAATGATTGTTTTACCCATATTCGTCTATTAAAAGATCGTGTCGTACATAGCAAGGATCGATCCCACCGTCGACAAATGATCTTTTATAGATATAGGGCTCGTGCGACGACCGCAACAAAGCTACGATCGCCTAGTAAAGTCACATTGTTTTGAGCCTTTCGACTCTCGGAACTCCAAGAGATATCGTTGCCACCTTTGACTAGAAAGGATACGGCCTTAGAGGCGTTCAGGCATAATCCCACGGATGGTAGCTTCGCACCATTACCCGCTCGAGTAAGTGCGTCAACCAAATGTCCGAACCTGCGGTTCCTCTCGTACTGAGCAGGATTACTATCGCAACGACGAGTCATCAGTAGGGTAAAACTAACCTGTCTCACGACGGTCTAAACCCAGCTCACGTTCCCTTTAAACGGGTGAACTAGTTAGAAGCGGCCGCGACATCGCGGCTCCTCCTCGGAATATATCAAAGTTGAATATATTTGGAATTTGAATTTTATATTTCCTTCTATATATGAATACATATATTTATTATATATATATATATATATATATATATATATAGTTTCGAATTTATTCAATTTTATACTCAGGGATGACAACAATATTCCGGAAATTTCTCAGTTTTGTGGCTAAATTTTTGAAAATATGGGATCGTCTAAAAGTATGGGGGAAAAGATCAAATATCATATATACGTCGCCGGAGATTTCAGAAAAAGTATTATTTTTTAGATTGGAAATAACGTTTCTACGAAAATTCAATTTTCATGGATTTTCCCGGATTTTCCCCTTCTCAAAATTTTTTTTCCTGAAAACTGACAATTTTCGTCGAATCCCCAAATAATTCAACCCCCATGTACGGAATTTGGTTGAAATCGGAGTCAAAAGATTTTTCTCCATTTTTATTCCACAGGGGTACCCTTTGAAATGTCGAATTCCGTTGCAATAGCTCAAATTCAAAGCTCTATAACTCGCCTTGTATAATAAAGGGAGAGGAGGTATATTTTTTCTATGATAGCACCTATGGTCTTCTTCCGATTTTTTCTCATTACCACGTTTCAGCTGCTGATCTGTAGATAATATGAATTTTTATGTGGATTTTTTTGAGAAAAAAATTTATCTCAAATTTCACCCTTTATAATACGCGTATGTTGGAGAATGTGAAATTGCAATGGAATTGAGGACAGAAATTGAAGTTTTCTTAATCGATTGATACCATAAATAGCATGATAAATCTCATAGTTTCGAATTTATTCAATTTTATACTCAGGGATGACAACAATATTCCGGAAATTTCTCGGTTTTGTGCCAAATTTTTGAAAATATGGGTTCGTCTAAAAGTATTGGGAAAATGATCAAATATCATATATTCGTCGCCGGAGATTTCAGAAAAAGTATTATTTTTTAGATTGGAAATAACGTTTCTACGAAAATTCAATTTTCATGGATTTTCCCCTTGTCAAAATTTTTTTTTCCGGAAACTGACAACTCTTGTCGGATCCCTATATAATTTAACCCCCATGTACAAAATTTGGTTGAAATCGGAGTCAAAACATTTTTTCTCCATTTTCATTCCACATCCCTTTGAAATGTCGAATTTCGTTGCAACAGCTCAAATTCAAAGCTATATAACTCGCCTCGTATAATCAAGGGAGAGGGGGTATATTTTTTCTATGATAGCACCTATGGTCTTCTTCCGATTTTTTTTGATTACCGCGTTTCAGCTGCGGATCTGTAGATAATATGAATTTTTATGTGAATTTTTTTGAGAAAAAAATTTGTCTCGACTTTCACCCTGTATAATACGCGTATATATGGGAATGAAGAATTGCAATGAGACAAATAAGTGAAATGAAGATTTTCTTAATCGATTGACAACATAAATAGCATGATAACTCTCATAGTTTCGAATTTTTGCAATTTTATACTCGGGGATGACAACAATATTTAGGAAATTTCTCGGTTTTGCGGCAAAATCTCGAAAATATGGGTTCGTCTAAAAGTATTGGAAAAAAGATCAAATATCATATATTCGTCGCCGGAGATTCCAGAAAAGGTATTATTTTTTAGATTGGAAATATCGTTTTTACGAAAATTCAATTTTCATGGATTTTCACGGATTTTCCCCTTGTTATAATTTTTTTTTTCGAAAACTGACATCTCTTGTCGTCGAATCCCTATATCATTTAACCCCCATGTACGAAATTTGGTTGATATCGGAGCCAAAATATTAAAAAGAAAAGTACAATGATTAATCGACTCATCATTTTTAGCTCAATGGATTTATTATTACTATTATACTAAATTCGAATTTTAAATTTTTTTGTTTTTATTTTCAAGGGTAAAATAAGAAGAATATATTTTTTTCAAAAATATCATTGTTGTGCTTTCGGATTCTGTATATTTTGATATCATTATACCATAGACGTGGGATATATAATTTTTCAAGGGATATAATTTACAAAAAATTTAGTATCTTAATTCGAATAAAATGCAAATATTGTGTATCGTGTGATGGAAAAAATGAAATAAGACTTATTTTTATACGAGGATACCAATTTTTGAGTTATTTTGCCAAAGTTTCATATTTGAAAAGAGAAAAAAAATATTTTATAAAAATTCTTCAAGTAAAGTACGAGGAAAAAATTTTTTTTTCCAAAATTGATGAGAAGGTAGAAAGTCTTATCACGCGTGTACTCTATATTCGGAATTTTGTTAAAATCGGCAGTATTTTACTATTTTTTAAACGACAAAAACCTTAATTTTCGGTGTTTTTAATTTTTTTATCCATGTTATTGGATTCTAATGGTAAAATTAATATCACCATCGGCTTTCTCATCCCCGAAAACCCCGTATCTCGAATTTTCAGCCAAATCGTAAAACAAAATTTAACAACCCCTCCTTAGCCGGTTCTGATGAAATTTTCGAAGTCAATTTTAACCCCTTAAACCTAGTTTTGGAAAATTTTTATGATCGGAACCGTTCTTCTGGCCAAATTTCACCCCTCCTCACAAATTTTCATCCAAATCGGAGCATCTTGAAAATTTGCCCTTTAGAGCCGGTCCTTGTACTAGTTAATGCGCAACATGAGCTGGGTTTTTGAAGGGGAAGGAGACGTCGTAGAAAAAAAATAAAAAAACCGTTGTATAGAAAATCAAAAATAATGAAGATTGAGGGTGCTACGAACCCCCCGAAAAAATTTTGAGGGGGGCAGGGGGGCAGCCCCCCCATTCAAAAATTTTTGGCTACTCACCCGGTTATAATTTATGATGGAGGGTCTGAATTGTTTCGACAAAAATGTCATGCCCCCCTCAAGCGAAGCTTGGCCCCCTCTCAATATCAAAAATAAAAAACGTAACTTTCTTAATATGTCAAATACGAAAAATATGCAGGGGACAAAAAAAATTGGAAAAATAAAATTACGTACATAAGCATGTAGATATCCCCTTCAACTTACGAGATTATCCTCGAAATTTCGAGATTACGAATCAGAAAAATTACGAAAACTTTTCGAGACCACTCTGTATATGACCAAAAAAATTCTATGTTTCTCCTCTATCGATTGATATATATAACTTCACCCATCGGTGCCAATAAATGACGTCACAAGTGACGCTAAATTTTGAGGTTAGAATTTTTTTCTCACCTCGATAGCTATATGCAGCATACTATCATACCTAAAAACACCATTTCGAGCCTTCCGGTGCTATTCGGAGCAACTCTTGGGAGGGTGGAGGGGGGGGCGCTAAAAATATTTCGAGCCTATATCAATTATAGGCGCTCAAAATCCGGAATATCCTGCGAAAATCGCATCTCCAGGTTCAATATTTAGCGATTCCTGGCACCCTCACAAAGTGGGGGGAATTCGGTAATAATTTATACCAATGACTAGGGTATGTCGAGGCGCTTCCCGCCGGCATATTCAAACGTCAAAATTCCGGAAAAACCAAATTTTCAAATGCACTTCGGAATTTTTTCCCACGAATTTTCCCCCCCGGACCCCCCGAAATTTTTATCGTGGGATTATGGATATTTTTTTGTCCCCAAAACGTACTTCCCATTTTTTCGCTATCGTGTAACGTAAAAAAGTTGCACACCCCCAATCGAGGTTCTCCGAAAATTCCGACATTCGGCTCCACCTACACCCCCCAAAAAAGGGACCAATTTCAAAAATTCGGATATTTTTGGAATGAGAAAAATCAGTTCTATCGAGCTAGGCTAAAAATTTTCCGAAATTCGAAAAAAAATTTTTTGGGGATTTACTTTTCAATTTTTCCCCGTAATTTTTTTCGAATAAAAAAATCTGATCAATCACTCCATAGACTAGATATATTTTTTCCTACATTATGGTTTTTTTATTTTTTTCCTAGGCCCATTGGTTCAGAAGTACCCATTCCGCCGGACCCGCTATCGATCGAGGGAGGGGGTGGGGGGTTAGGTCGTATTTTTTTTCGTGACGGCGTCGACTCGTAAGGATTTATTTCTGATGTCTAAAAACTGAGCATCTCTCCACCTGTCAGCAATCCATATCACCTACGAGAGGGGGGAGTGGGGGGAAATTTTTGGTACTAAATTTTTTTCTCCAAATTTGATTCTCCATCCATCTATGTGATTATTTTCGCCAGCTAGCGTCATCAAAAAAGTGGCACGGTTCGCTATTAATGGGAGGACAATCAGACGCTTGATTTTCACGGATTTTCCCCTTGTCAAATTTTTTTTCCGAAAACTGACAATTTTTATCGAATCCCCATATAATTCAACCCCCATGTACGGAATTTGGTTGAAATCGGAGTCAAAAGATTTTTCTCCATTTCTATTCCACAGGGGTAGTACCCTTTGAAATGTCGAATTCCGTTGCAATAGCTCAAATTCAAAGGTCTATAACTCGCCTTGTATAATAAAGGGAGAAGAGGTATATTTTTTCTATGATAGCACCTAAGGTCTCCTTTCGATTTTTCCTTATTACCACGTTTCAGCTGCTCACGTGTAGATAATATGAATTTTTATGTGGATTTTTTTGAGAAAAAAATTTGTCTCAAATTTCACCCTGTATAATACGCGTATGTTGGAGAATGTGGAATTGCAATGGAATTGAGGACAGACATTGAAGTTTTCTTAATCGATTGATACCATAAATAGCATGATAACTCTCATAGTTTCGAATTTATTCAATTTTATACTCAGGGATGACAACAATATTCCGAAAATTTCTCGGTTTTGTGTCAAAATCTTGAAAATATGGGTTCGTCTAAAAGTATTGGAAAAAAGATCAAATATCATATATTCGTCGCCGGAGATTCCAGAAAAGGTATTATTTTTTAGATTGGAAATATCGTTTTTACGAAAATTCAATTTTCATGGATTTTCACGGATTTTCCCCTTGTTATAATTTTTTTTTTCCGAAAACTGACATCTCTTGTCGAATCCCTATATCATTTAACCCCCATGTACGAAATTTGGTTGAAATCGGAGCCAAAATATTAAGAAGAAAAGTACAATGATTAATCGACTCATTATTTTTAGCTCAATGGATTTATTATTACTATTATACTAAATTCGAATTTCAAATTTTTTTGTTTTTATTTTCAATGGTAAAATAAGAATATATTTTTTTCAAACAATATCATTGTTGTGCTTTCGGATTCTGTATATTTTTATATTATTATACCATAGACGTGGGATATATAATTTTTCAATTCAAGGGATATAATTTACAAAAAATTTAGAATCTTAATTCGAATAAAATGCAAATATTGTGTATCGTGTGATGGAAAAAATGAAATAAGACGTATTTTTATACGAGGATACCAATTTTTGAGCCGTTTTGCCAAAGTTTTATAGTCGAAAAGAAAAAAAAAATATTTTCTAAAAATTCTTCGAGTAAAGTATGAGGAAAAAAATTTTTTTTCCAAAATTGATGAGAACGTAGAAAGTCTTATCCCGCATGTACTCTATATTCGTGATTTTGTTAAAATCGGCAGTAGTTTACTATTTTTTAAACGACAAAAACCTTAATTTTCGGTGTTTTTAATTTTTTTATCCATGTTATTGGATTTTAATGATAAAACTAATATCACCATCGGCTTTCTCATCCCCGAAAACTCCTTATCTCAAATTTTCAGCCAAATCGCAAAACAAAATTTAACAACCCCTCCTTAGCCGGTTCTGATGAAATTTTCGAAGTCAATTTTAACCCCTTAAACCTAGTTTTGGAAAATTTTTATGATCGGAACCGTTCTTCTGGCCAAATTTCACCCCTCCTCACAAATTTTCATCCAAATCGGAGCATCTTGAAAATTTGCCCTTTAGAGCCGGTCCTTGTACTAGTTAATGCGCAACATGAGCTGGGTTTTTGAAGGGGAAGGAGACGTCGTAGAAAAAAAATAAAAAAACCGTTGTATAGAAAATCAAAAATAATGAAGATTGAGGGTGCTACGAACCCCCCGAAAAAATTTTGAGGGGGGCAGGGGGGCAGCCCCCCATTCAAAAATTTTTGGCTACTCACCCGGTTATAATTTATGATGGAGGGTCTGAATTGTTTCGACAAAAATGTCATGCCCCCCTCAAGCGAAGCTTGGCCCCCTCTCAATATCAAAAATAAAAAACGTAACTTTCTTAATATGTCAAATACGAAAAATATGCAAGGGACAAAAAAAATTGGAAAAATAAAATTACGTACATAAGCATGTAGATATCCCCTTCAACTTACGAGATTATCCTCGAAATTTCGAGATTACGAATCAGAAAAATTACGAAAACTTTTCGAGACCACTCTGTATATGACCAAAAAAATTCTATGTTTCTCCTCTATCGATTGATATATATAACTTCACCCATCGGTGCCAATAAATGACGTCACAAGTGACGCTAAATTTTGAGGTTAGAATTTTTTTCTCACCTCGATAGCTATATGCAGCATACTATCATACCTAAAAACACCATTTCGAGCCTTCCGGTGCTATTCGGAGCAACTCTTGGGAGGGTGGAGGGGGGGGCGCTAAAAATATTTCGAGCCTATATCAATTATAGGCGCTCAAAATCCGGAATATCCTGCGAAAATCGCATCTCCAGGTTCAATATTTAGCGATTCCTGGCACCCTCACAAAGTGGGGGGAATTCGGTAATAATTTATACCAATGACTAGGGTATGTCGAGGCGCTTCCCGCCGGCATATTCAAACGTCAAAATTCCGGAAAAACCAAATTTTCAAATGCACTTCGGAATTTTTTCCCACGAATTTTCCCCCCCGGACCCCCCGAAATTTTTATCGTGGGATTATGGATATTTTTTTGTCCCCAAAACGTACTTCCCATTTTTTCGCTATCGTGTAACGTAAAAAAGTTGCACACCCCCAATCGAGGTTCTCCGAAAATTCCGACATTCGGCTCCACCTACACCCCCCAAAAAGGGACCAATTTCAAAAATTCGGATATTTTTGGAATGAGAAAAATCAGTTCTATCGAGCTAGGCTAAAAATTTTCCGAAATTCGAAAAAAAATTTTTTGGGGATTTACTTTTCAATTTTTCCCCGTAATTTTTTTCGAATAAAAAAATCTGATCAATCACTCCATAGACTAGATATATTTTTTCCTACATTATGGTTTTTTTATTTTTTTCCTAGGCCCATTGGTTCAGAAGTACCCATTCCGCCGGACCCGCTATCGATCGAGGGAGGGGGTGGGGGGTTAGGTCGTATTTTTTTTCGTGACGGCGTCGACTCGTAAGGATTTATTTCTGATGTCTAAAAACTGAGCATCTCTCCACCTGTCAGCAATCCATATCACCTACGAGAGGGGGGAGTGGGGGGAAATTTTTGGTACTAAATTTTTTTCTCCAAATTTGATTCTCCATCCATCTATGTGATTATTTTCGCCAGCTAGCGTCATCAAAAAAGTGGCACGGTTCGCTATTAATGGGAGGACAATCAGACGCTTGATTTTCACGGATTTTCCCCTTGTCAAATTTTTTTTCCGAAAACTGACAATTTTTATCGAATCCCCATATAATTCAACCCCCATGTACGGAATTTGGTTGAAATCGGAGTCAAAATATTTTTCTCCATTTTTATTCCACAGGGGTACCCTTTGAAATGTCGAATTCCGTTGCAATAGCTCAAATTCAAAGGTCTATAACTCGCCTTGTATAATAAAGGGAGAGGAGGTATATTTTTTCTATGATAGCACCTATGGTCTTCTTCCGATTTTTTCTCATTACCACGTTTCAGCTGCTCATGTGTAGATAATATGAATTTTTATGTGGATTTTTTTGAGAAAAAAATTTGTCTCGACTTTCACCCTGTATAATACGCGTATGTTGGAGAATGTGGAATTGCAATGGAATTGAGGACAGACATTGAAGTTTTCTTAATCGATTGATACCATAAATACCATGATAACTCTCATAATTTCTAATTTATTCAATTTTATACTCAGGGATGACAACAATATTCCGGAAATTTCTCGGTTTTGTGCCAAATTTTTGAAAATATGGGTTCGTCTAAAAGTATCGGGAAAAAGATCAAATATCATATATTCGTCGCCGGAGATTTCAGAAAAAGTATTATTTTTTAGATTGGAAATATCTTTTTTTACGAAAATTCAATTTTCACGGATTTTTCCCTTGTTACAATTTTTTTTTCGAAAACTGACATCTCTTGTCGAATCCCCATATCATTTAACCCCCATGTACGAAATTTGGTTGAAATCGGAGCCAAAAGATTAAGAAAAAAATTACAATGATTAATCGACTCATTATTTTCAGCTCAATGGATTTATTATGAGTATACACTGTTACTATTATACTAAATTCGAATTTCAAATTTTTTTGTTTTATTTTCAATGGTAAAATAAGAATATATTTTTTTCAAACAATATCATTGTTGTGCTTTCGGATTCTGTATATTTTTATATTATTATACCATAGACGTGGGATATATAATTTTTCAATTCAAGGGATATAATTTACAAAAAATTTAGAATCTTAATTCGAATAAAATGCAAATATTGTGTATCGTGTGATGGAAAAAATGAAATAAGACGTATTTTTATACGAGGATACCAATTTTTGAGCCGTTTTGCCAAAGTTTTATAGTCGAAAAGAAAAAAAAAATATTTTCTAAAAATTCTTCGAGTAAAGTATGAGGAAAAAAATTTTTTTTCCAAAATTGATGAGAACTTAGAAAGTCTTATCCCGCATGTACTCTATATTCGTAATTTTGTTAAAATCGGCAGTAGTTTACTATTTTTTAAACGACAAAAACCTTAATTTTCGGTGTTTTTAATTTTTTTATCCATGTTATTGGATTCTAATGGTAAAATTAATATCACCATCGGCTTTCTCATCCCCGAAAACCCCTTATCTCGAATTTTCAGCCAAATCGTAAAACAAAATTTAACAACCCCTCCTTAGCCGGTTCTGATGAAATTTTCGAAGTCAATTTTAACCCCTTAAACCTAGTTTTGGAAAATTTTTATGATCGGAACCGTTCTTCTGGCCAAATTTCACCCCTCCTCACAAATTTTCATCCAAATCGGAGCATCTTGAAAATTTGCCCTTTAGAGCCGGTCCTTGTACTAGTTAATGCGCAACATGAGCTGGGTTTTTGAAGGGGAAGGAGACGTCGTAGAAAAAAAATAAAAAAACCGTTGTATAGAAAATCAAAAATAATGAAGATTGAGGGTGCTACGAACCCCCCGAAAAAATTTTGAGGGGGGCAGGGGGGCAGCCCCCCCATTCAAAAATTTTTGGCTACTCACCCGGTTATAATTTATGATGGAGGGTCTGAATTGTTTCGACAAAAATGTCATGCCCCCCTCAAGCGAAGCTTGGCCCCCTCTCAATATCAAAAATAAAAAACGTAACTTTCTTAATATGTCAAATACGAAAATTATGCAAGGGACGAAAAAAATTGGAAAAATAAAATTACGTACATAAGCATGTAGATATCCCCTTCAACTTACGAGATTATCCTCGAAATTTCGAGATTACGAATCAGAAAAATTACGAAAACTTTTCGAGACCACTCTGTATATGACCAAAAAAATTCTATGTTTCTCCTCTATCGATTGATATATATAACTTCACCCATCGGTGCCAATAAATGACGTCACAAGTGACGCTAAATTTTGAGGTTAGAATTTTTTTCTCACCTCGATAGCTATATGCAGCATACTATCATACCTAAAAACACCATTTCGAGCCTTCCGGTGCTATTCGGAGCAACTCTTGGGAGGGTGGAGGGGGGGGCGCTAAAAATATTTCGAGCCTATATCAATTATAGGCGCTCAAAATCCGGAATATCCTGCGAAAATCGCATCTCCAGGCTCAATATTTAGCGATTCCTGGCACCCTCACAAAGTGGGGGGAATTCGGTAATAATTTATACCAATGACTAGGGTATGTCGAGGCGCTTCCCGCCGGCATATTCAAACGTCAAAATTCCGGAAAAACCAAATTTTCAAATGCACTTCGGAATTTTTTCCCACGAATTTTCCCCCCCGGACCCCCCGAAATTTTTATCGTGGGATTGTGGATATTTTTTTGTCCCCAAAACGTACTTTCCATTTTTTCGCTATCGTGTAACGTAAAAAAGTTGCACACCCCCAATCGAGGTTCTCCGAAAATTCCGACATTCGGCTCCACCTACACCCCCCAAAAAAGGGACCAATTTCAAAAATTCGGATATTTTTGGAATGAGAAAAATCAGTTCTATCGAGCTAGGCTAAAAATTTTCCGAAATTCGAAAAAAAATTTTTTGGGGATTTACTTTTCAATTTTTCCCCGTAATTTTTTTCGAATAAAAAAATCTGATCAATCACTCCATAGACTAGATATATTTTTTCCTACATTATGGTTTTTTTATTTTTTTCCTAGGCCCATTGGTTCAGAAGTACCCATTCCGCCGGACCCGCTATCGATCGAGGGAGGGGGTGGGGGGTTAGGTCGTATTTTTTTTCGTGACGGCGTCGACTCGTAAGGATTTATTTCTGATGTCTAAAAACTGAGCATCTCTCCACCTGTCAGCAATCCATATCACCTACGAGAGGGGGGAGTGGGGGGAAATTTTTGGTACTAAATTTTTTTCTCCAAATTTGATTCTCCATCCATCTATGTGATTATTTTCGCCAGCTAGCGTCATCAAAAAAGTGGCACGGTTCGCTATTAATGGGAGGACTAGTTAGAAGCGGCCGCGACATCGCGGCTCCTCCTCCTCGGAATATATCGAAGTTGAATATATTTGGAATATGAATTTTATATTTCCCTCTATATATGAATACATATATTTATTATATATATATATATATATATATATATATATATATATATATATATATATATATATATATATATATATATATATATATATAATAAACATAACTACATCGATTGATGCCATAAATACCACGATAACACCCATAGTTTCGAATTTATTCAATTTTATAATCAGGGTACTAAATTTTTTTCTCCAAATTTGATTCTCCATCCATCTATGTGATTATTTTCGCCAGCTAGCGTCATCAAAAAAGTGGCACGGTTCGCTATTAATGGGAGGACAATCAGACGCTTGATTTCCACGGATTTTCCCCTTGTCAAATTTTTTTTCCGAAAATTGACAACTCTTGTCGAATCCCTATATCATTTAACCCCCATGTACAAAATTTGGTTGAAATCGGAGTCAAAAGATTTTTTTCTCCATTTTCATTCCACAGGGGTAAAAAAACACTTTGAAATGTCGAATTCCGTTGCAAAAGCTCAAAGTCAAAGCTCTCTAAATCGCCTTGTATAACCAAGGGAAAAGAGGTATATTTTTTCTATGATAGTACCTATGGTATTTTTTCGATTTTTCCTCATTACCACGTTCCAGCTGCTCATGTGTAGATAATATGATTTTTTATGTGGAATTTTTTGAGAAAAAAATTTGTCTCGACTTTCACCCTGTATAATACGCGTATGTATGGGAACGAAGAATTGCGATGATACCAATAAGTGAAATGAAGATTTTCTTAATCGATTGATGCCATGAATACCATGATACCTCTCAAAGTTTAGAATTTATTCAATTTTATAATCAGGGATGACAACAATATTCCGAAAATTTCTCGGTTTGGTGCCAAAATATTGAAAATATGGGTTCGTCCAAAAGTATGGGGAAAATGATCAAATATCATGTATTCGTTGCCGGAGATTCCAGAAAAATTATTAGTTTTCAGATCAGAAATATCGTTTCTACGAAAACTCAATTTTCATGGATTTTCACGGATTTTCCCCTTGTCAAATTTTTTTTTTCCGGAAACTGACAACTCTTGTCGAATCCCTATATCATTTAACCCCCATGTACAAAATTTGGTTGAAATCGGAGTCAAAAGATTTTTCTCCATTTCTATTCCACAGGGGTAGTACCCTTTGAAATGTCGAATTCCGTTGCAATAGCTCAAATTCAAAGCTCTATAACTCGCCTTGTATAATAAAGGGAGAAGAGGTATATTTTTTCTATGATAGCACCTAAGGTCTCCTTTCGATTTTTCCTTATTACCACGTTTCAGCTGCTCACGTGTAGATAATATGAATTTTTATGTGGATTTTTTTGAGAAAAAAATTTGTCTCAAATTTCACCCTGTATAATACGCGTATGTTGGAGAATGTGGAATTGCAATGGAATTGAGGACAGACATTGAAGTTTTCTTAATCGATTGATACCATAAATAGCATGATAACTCTCATAGTTTCGAATTTATTCAATTTTATACTCAGGGATGACAACAATATTCCGAAAATTTCTCGGTTTTGTGTCAAAATCTTGAAAATATGGGTTCGTCTAAAAGTATTGGAAAAAAGATCAAATATCATATATTCGTCGCCGGAGATTCCAGAAAAGGTATTATTTTTTAGATTGGAAATATCGTTTTTACGAAAATTCAATTTTCATGGATTTTCACGGATTTTCCCCTTGTTATAATTTTTTTTTTCCGAAAACTGACATCTCTTGTCGAATCCCTATATCATTTAACCCCCATGTACGAAATTTGGTTGAAATCGGAGCCAAAATATTAAGAAGAAAAGTACAATGATTAATCGACTCATTATTTTTAGCTCAATGGATTTATTATTACTATTATACTAAATTCGAATTTCAAATTTTTTTGTTTTTATTTTCAATGGTAAAATAAGAATATATTTTTTTCAAACAATATCATTGTTGTGCTTTCGGATTCTGTATATTTTTATATTATTATACCATAGACGTGGGACATATAATTTTTCAAGGGATATAATTTACAAAAAATTTAGAATCTTAATTCGAATAAAATTCAAATATTGTGGATCGTGTGATGGAAAAAATGAAATAAGACGTATTTTTATACGAGGATACCAATTTTTGAGCCATTTTGCCAAAGTTTTATAGTCGAAAAGAGAAAAAAAATATTTTCTAAAAATTCTTCGAGTAAAGTATGAGGAAAAAAATTTTTTTTCCAAAATTGATGGGAACGTAGAAAGTCTTATCACGCATGTACTCTATATTCGTGATTTTGTTATAATCGGCAGTAGTTTACTATTTTTTAAAAGACAAAATCCAAAATTTTCGGTGTTTTTAATTTTTTTATCCACGTTATTGTATTTCAATGGTAAAACTAATATCACCATTGGCTTTCTCATCCCCGAAAACCCCTTATCTCAAATTTTCAGCCAAATCGCAAAACAAAATTTAACAACCCCTCCTTAGCCGGTCCTGATGAAATTTTCGAAATCAATTTTAACCCCTTAAACCTAGTTTTGGAAAATTTTTATGATCGGAACCGTTCTTCTGGCCATATTTTACCCCTCCTCACAAATTTTCATCCAAATCGGAGCATCTTGAAAATTTGCCCTTTAGAGCCGGTCCTTGTACTAGTTAACGCGCAACATGAGCTGGGTTTTTGAAGGGGAAAGAGACGTCGTAGATAAAAAATAAAAAAACCGTTGTATAGAAAATCGAAAATAATGAAGATTGATGGTGCTACGGACCCCCCGAAAAAATTTTGAGGGAGGCAGGGGGGCAGCCCCCCCTTTCAAAAATTTTTGGCTACTCACCCGGTTATACTTTATGATGGAGAGTCTGAATTGTTTCGACAAAAATGTCATGCCCCCCTCAAGCGAAGCTTGCCCCCCTCTCAATATCAAAAATAAAAAACGTAACTTTCTTAATATGTCAAATACGAAAAATATGCAGAGGACAAAAAAAATTGGAAAAATAAAATTACGTACATAGGCATATAGATATCCTCTTCAACTTACGAGATTATCCTCGAAATTTCGAGATTACGAATCAGAAAAATTACGAAAACTTTTCGAAACCACTCTGTATATGACCAAAAAAATTCTATGTTTCTCCTCTATCGATTGATATATATAACTTCACCCATCGGTGCCAATAAATGACGTCACAAGTGACGCTAAATTTTGAGGTTAGAATTTTTTTCTCACCTCGATAGCTATATGCAGCATACTATCATACCTAAAAACACCATTTCGAGCCTTCCGGTGCTATTCGGAGCAACTCCTGGGAGGGTGGTGGGGGGGGCGCTAAAAATATTTCGAGTCTATTTCAATTATAGGCGCTCAAAATCCGGAATATCCTGCGAAAATCGCAACTCCAGGTTCAATATTTAGCGATTCCTGGCACCCTCACAAAGTGGGGGGAATTCGGTAATAATTTATACCAATGACTAGGGTATGTCGAGGCGCTTCCCGCCGGCATATTCAAACGTTAAAATTCCGGAAAAACCAAATTTTCAAATCCACTTCGGAATTTTTTCCCACGAATTTTCCTCCCCGGACCCCCCGAAATTTTTATCGTGGGATTATGGATATTTTTTTGTCCCCAAAACGTACTTCCCATTTTTTCGCTATCGTGTAACGTAAAAAAGTTGCACACCCCCAATCGAGGTGCTCCGAAAATTCCGACTTTTGGCTCCACCTAGACCCCCCAAAAAAGGGTTCAATTTCAAAAATTCGGATATTTTTGGATTGAGAAAAATCAGGTCTATCGAGCTAGGCTAAAAATTTTCCGAAATTCGAAAAAAAATTTTTTGGGGATTTACTTTTCAATTTTTCCCCGTAATTTTTTTCGAATAAAAAAATCTGATCGATTACTCCATAGACTAGATATATTTTTTCCTACATTACGGTTTTTTTATTTTTTTCCTAGGCCCATTGGTTCAGAAGTACCCATTCCGCCGGACCCGCTATCGATCGAGTGAGGGGGTGGGGGGTTAGGTCGTATTTTTTTTCGTGACGGCGTCGACTCGTAGGGATTTATTTCTGATGTCTAAAAACTGAGCATCTCTCCACCTGTCAGCAATCCATATCACCTACGAGAGGGGGGAGTGGGGGGAAATTTTTGGTACTAAATTTTTTTCTCCAAATTTGATTCTCCATCCATCTATGTGATTATTTTCGCCAGCTAGCGTCATCAAAAAAGTGGCACGGTTCGCTATTAATGGGAGGACTAGTTAGAAGCGGCCGCGACATCGCGGCTCCTCCTCCTCGGAATATATCGAAGTTGAATATATTTGGAATATGAATTTTATATTTCCCTCTATATATGAATACATATATTTATTATATATATATATATATATATATATATATATATATATATATATATATATATATATATAATAAACATAACTACATCGATTGATGCCATAAATACCACGATAACACCCATAGTTTCGAATTTATTCAATTTTATAATCAGGGTACTAAATTTTTTTCTCCAAATTTGATTCTCCATCCATCTATGTGATTATTTTCGCCAGCTAGCGTCATCAAAAAAGTGGCACGGTTCGCTATTAATGGGAGGACAATCAGACGCTTGATTTCCACGGATTTTCCCCTTGTCAAATTTTTTTTCCGAAAATTGACAACTCTTGTCGAATCCCTATATCATTTAACCCCCATGTACAAAATTTGGTTGAAATCGGAGTCAAAAGATTTTTTTCTCCATTTTCATTCCACAGGGGTAAAAAAACACTTTGAAATGTCGAATTCCGTTGCAAAAGCTCAAAGTCAAAGCTCTCTAAATCGCCTTGTATAACCAAGGGAAAAGAGGTATATTTTTTCTATGATAGTACCTATGGTATTTTTTCGATTTTTCCTCATTACCACGTTCCAGCTGCTCATGTGTAGATAATATGATTTTTTATGTGGAATTTTTTGAGAAAAAAATTTGTCTCGACTTTCACCCTGTATAATACGCGTATGTATGGGAACGAAGAATTGCGATGATACCAATAAGTGAAATGAAGATTTTCTTAATCGATTGATGCCATGAATACCATGATACCTCTCAAAGTTTAGAATTTATTCAATTTTATAATCAGGGATGACAACAATATTCCGAAAATTTCTCGGTTTGGTGCCAAAATATTGAAAATATGGGTTCGTCCAAAAGTATGGGGAAAATGATCAAATATCATGTATTCGTCGCCGGAGATTCCAGAAAAATTATTAGTTTTCAGATCAGAAATATCGTTTCTACGAAAACTCAATTTTCATGGATTTTCACGGATTTTCCCCTTGTCAAATTTTTTTTTCCGGAAACTGACAACTCTTGTCGAATCCCTATATCATTTAACCCCCATGTACAAAATTTGGTTGAAATCGGAGTCAAAAGATTTTTCTCCATTTCTATTCCACAGGGGTAGTACCCTTTGAAATGTCGAATTCCGTTGCAATAGCTCAAATTCAAAGCTCTATAACTCGCCTTGTATAATAAAGGGAGAAGAGGTATATTTTTTCTATGATAGCACCTAAGGTCTCCTTTCGATTTTTCCTTATTACCACGTTTCAGCTGCTCACGTGTAGATAATATGAATTTTTATGTGGATTTTTTTGAGAAAAAAATTTGTCTCAAATTTCACCCTGTATAATACGCGTATGTTGGAGAATGTGGAATTGCAATGGAATTGAGGACAGACATTGAAGTTTTCTTAATCGATTGATACCATAAATAGCATGATAACTCTCATAGTTTCGAATTTATTCAATTTTATACTCAGGGATGACAACAATATTCCGAAAATTTCTCGGTTTTGTGTCAAAATCTTGAAAATATGGGTTCGTCTAAAAGTATTGGAAAAAAGATCAAATATCATATATTCGTCGCCGGAGATTCCAGAAAAGGTATTATTTTTTAGATTGGAAATATCGTTTTTACGAAAATTCAATTTTCATGGATTTTCACGGATTTTCCCCTTGTTATAATTTTTTTTTTCCGAAAACTGACATCTCTTGTCGAATCCCTATATCATTTAACCCCCATGTACGAAATTTGGTTGAAATCGGAGCCAAAATATTAAGAAGAAAAGTACAATGATTAATCGACTCATTATTTTTAGCTCAATGGATTTATTATTACTATTATACTAAATTCGAATTTCAAATTTTTTTGTTTTTATTTTCAATGGTAAAATAAGAATATATTTTTTTCAAACAATATCATTGTTGTGCTTTCGGATTCTGTATATTTTTATATTATTATACCATAGACGTGGGATATATAATTTTTCAATTCAAGGGATATAATTTACAAAAAATTTAGAATCTTAATTCGAATAAAATGCAAATATTGTGTATCGTGTGATGGAAAAAATGGAATAAGACGTATTTTTATACGAGGATACCAATTTTTGAGCCGTTTTGCCAAAGTTTTATAGTCGAAAAGAAAAAAAAAATATTTTCTA
>NW_026613959.1:715000-747500 GCF_026250575.1 Diorhabda carinulata
TTATATACCTTTTAGTTGTTTCGTCTATACCGAACCTGTTCAGAGCTCGTAGGATGGACCATTGCGATACTGACTTAAGAGAGTCATAGTTACTCCCGCCGTTTACCCGCGCTTGCTTGAATTTCTTCACTTTGACATTCAGAGCACTGGGCAGAAATCACATTGAGTCAACACCCGTTGGGGCCATCGCAATGCTTTGTTTTAATTAGACAGTCGGATTCCCCTAGTCCGTGCCAGTTCTGAGCTGACCGTTGAATGGCGGCCGAAGAGGATATCCAAATACCGATTAAGGTAATATGGAACCTCGCAGCAAGACGGTTCCGCGGGAGGCCAAGGCACGGGACCGAACTCGGATTCATAATTATCACAAACTCCAACCAGGAAGGAAAGAGAGATGCTCCAATTACTTCACCTCGCCCAGGCCCGGCACGTCAGCCGTGACCCACTTCCTCGCCAAGCCCGACACGCCCCGATCCTCAGAGCCAATCCTTATCCCGAAGTTACGGATCCAATTTGCCGACTTCCCTTACCTACATTATTCTATCGACTAGAGGCTCTTCACCTTGGAGACCTGCTGCGGATATGGGTACGAACCGGCGCGAGCCTCCACGTGGCCCTCTCCTGGATTTTCAAGGTCCGAGGGGAAGATCCGGACACCGCTGCAACTGCGGTGCTCTTCGCGTTCCAAACCATATCTCCCTGCTAGAGGATTCCATGGAACTCGAACGCTTATGCAGAAAAGAAAACTCTTCCCGGATCTCCCGACGGCGTCTCCAGGTCCTTTTGGGTTACCCCGACGAACTCTCTTGCGAGGGCCCGACTTTTTGACGGTTCCGCTGCCGGGTTCCGGAATAGGAACCGGATTCCCTTTCGCCCGATGGGTGTGTACAAACTTTTTACGTAAGTAAATAAAGCTACACCACATCAACATCGGCTTTCGCCTAGGGCTTAGGATCGACTGACTCGTGTGCAACGGCTGTTCACACGAAACCCTTCTCCACGTCAGTCCTCCAGGGCCTCGCTGGAGTATTTGCTACTACCACCAAGATCTGCACCGACGGCGGCTCCAGACGGCCTCACGGCCAATCCTTCTGCGCACACCGCCGCGACCCTCCTACTCGTCAGAGCTTCATGGTCGCGCGCAAAACGCGAACCGCACATGCCGCTGACGGTCGAGTATAAGCACGACGCTTCAGCGCCATCCATTTTCAGGGCTAGTAACTTCGGCAGGTGAGTTGTTACACACTCCTTGGCGGATTCCGACTTCCATGGCCACCGTCCTGCTGTCTTAAGTTACCAACGCCTTTCATGGTATCCCATAAGCGTCGATTTTGGCGCTTTAACTCGACGTTTGGTTCATCCCACAGCGCCAGTTCTGCTTACCAAAAATGGCCCACTTGGCACTCTGATTCGAGTCTCGCGGCTTCATAAGTTCGAGCAAGCCGGAGATCTCACCCATTTAAAGTTTGAGAATAGGTTGAGGTCGTTTCGACCCCAATGCCTCTAATCATTCGCTTTACCGGATGAAACTCGTACGCTACGAGCGCCAGCTATCCTGAGGGAAACTTCGGAGGGAACCAGCTACTAGATGGTTCGATTAGTCTTTCGCCCCTATACCCAGTTCCGACGATCGATTTGCACGTCAGAATCGCTACGGACCTCCATCAGGGTTTCCCCTGACTTCGTCCTGACCAGGCATAGTTCACCATCTTTCGGGTCCCAGCGTGTACGCTCTTGGTGCGCCTCTTCTCGTAATGAGAACGAGACGCCCCGGGAGTGCGAAGCGTTTACAATTTTTATTTGCAAATCGCTTATCCTCCCTTGGTCTACGCGAGGTAAACCTTTACTTTCATTACGCCTTTAGGTTTAGTTATTTCCCAACGACTCGCGCACATGCTAGACTCCTTGGTCCGTGTTTCAAGACGGGTCCTGAAATTACCCAAATCGATAGCGTCGTTGATCGGCGTTTCAAAACGAGGTCTGTTCGAGAACACCGTAACCAACAGTCGTTCCGGGACAGAATCGGCATTATGTCCGATTACCGTCAAACACGAAACGCTCTTGCTACGGGCCGAACGCTAATTAATCTAGCGGCCCCGCGCCATATTTCTACCGTCGAGCGAGTCTGTCGGAACATCGAGGGTCCCCATGAATTCGAATAAAATCAAGTGGTCTACCACCTCGAGTCTTAGACAGACACCCAACGGATCACGACGTCCTACTAGAGGAAAAGTGCACGCGTTCGATATCGATTAGAAAAACGTAAAACGCGATTTATTGTAATATGCCGAAACACAAACAATATCCGTCATACAAACGTTCAACTTCAATTATCGAAACGCGAATGAATTTCCTCTTTCGACCTTTCGGGTTTCTCAGGTTTACCCCTGAACGGTTTCACGTACTCTTGAACTCTCTCTTCAAAGTGCTTTTCAACTTTCCCTCACGGTACTTGTTCGCTATCGGTCTCGTGGTCATATTTAGCCTTAGATGGAGTTTACCACCCACTTAGGGCTGCACTCTCAAGCAACCCGACTCTCAGGAGAGATCCTCACGCAATCGGCAACGGTCGCTACGGGCCTGGCACCCTCTATGGGCTGTGGCCCCGTTCAAGAAGGACTTGGACGCGCCGCACGATCTCGTGATAAACGGATCCTCCCTAACACCACATTTCCCGGTGGCCGATATCGACCACGGGATTCGGTGCTGGGCTTTTCCCTGTTCGCTCGCAGCTACTGAGGGAATCCTAGTTAGTTTCTTTTCCTCCGCTTAGTAATATGCTTAAATTCAGCGGGTAATCTCACCTGCTCTGAGGTCGATATATTATAATATATCTCGTATAATATTTAAATACAATTCGCCAAACTATCATAATCATCTCTCATATGAAATATAACATTATTTGTTTTTATTTAAAGAGTCGGCAGCAGCAGCAGCAGCATCAGCATCAGCATCAGCAACACACCACCAGCCTTTATACATATATAATATTTTTAATATATATAATTCATATATTTTGTCGATATACCGTGTGTATAAATGATATAAATAAAACACTGGTCAGACGTCCAGTCTTCGAAACTTTATTATTTCTCTCGGACACGACGACCGCGTTATCATTTTATCATAAATATATTATATATACACACACTTATTTATCGACTATATATACGTCGTATATATGTATAATATATATATATTATATATAAATATAACTCTCTACCAAACAAATTTTATGTATTTCATATAAATACACGATTAATTTATGGTATAGCGGGTTGTGTTCAAAAATTGCGTAACTTTTTCTATAAAAATTTACGCTGCTTTTCGCACTTTAGGATGCCGCACAAATACAAATAAAAATACGCACAAGTTTGTATGTGCATGTGTTTTTTCTTAATTAGTGTGCGTTATTGTTTCACATCCAACACGCTTAGGCATTATTTTTCTTTAATAAATAGAAAAATTTTAAATTCTAAGCAGTCTTTTAAATTGATACGACCCTCAGTCAGGAGTGGTCCGGGAACGAGTATCCGAGGACCGCAATGTGCGTTCGAAATGTCGATGTTCATGTGTCCTGCAGTTCACAAGTTGACGCGCAATTAGCTGCGTTCTTCATCGACCCACGAGCCAAGTGATTCACCGTTCAGGGTAATCATTTTATTATTATGTCGTTTTCTCATATTCTATTCGTCGTATTTTTAATATTTGATTATTATTAAATTAATAATATTATTATAATATCTTATACGCGTATAGAAAATTTATATAACGACATTTTTTATATATATATATATATATATATATATATATATATATATTATAATAAATGGTAATTATTCGAAACTTTTAGAGAAATTATAATATCGTACTTTGATATATCTGATAAATTTTAACCGCTGCACATGTTTTATTACAAACGAGGCGCGCATAGACAGATATCTCGCACGATATATTCCTCCTCTATATATTATTACAGTTTTTTTTTTTATCTTGAAAGTTTTATACAAATTTCGACGGTCGGGCGTAAATCTTCGAACACCTTCGAAATAATACATAAAATATTATTTCTAAAACGAATTTTTATACATATCGATAGAATCGACATGTGCTTAAATTTCGTTTAGGTACCCGGATGAAAATGTCTCAATAACATAATCATCACATATAATCTTGTCGATATTTTCTTGTATTACCTTCAAACGATAAAAAACTTAGGTAATAATATAATAAACGAAATAAAATTTATCCATAAAAATATAGACACACACACGACAACAGACGACGTTTCAATAAACTATATATTTTTCGTTTATTATAATAACGATTCTTTATCAGAACGTTTTTAGTTAACAAGAAATTTTGTTAATGATCGTTCCGTCAATCGTTATAATATATAATAATACATATGTTGTTATTGTTGTGTCGTCATCGTCGTCGACGCCTTCTATAAACTATGATAAAAATTTTTCGTTATATTTTTATTGGAAAAATTTATATATGTAAATATATTTTTATAGACGTATGAATTATATTTATCTTTTTTTTTTTAATTTTATTCGAAACTTGTTCGAATTTTGTAAAAATTAAAAAAAGATTTCAATATATATTCATCTATAATATATATATATATATATATATATATATAATTTATAACATATATAAATTTCTTTTGAAGAGTTCGATAATTTTGTAGAAGAAAATTCTCTTTTACAATTAATACAGACTTGATTTCGTTTTTTTTTTTTTGTTTAAAAACGAACAAATACTCTGTAATGATCCTTCCGCAGGTTCACCTACGGAAACCTTGTTACGACTTTTACTTCCTCTAAATGATCAAGTTTGGTCATCTTTCCGAAGCATCGGCGACGCCGAAACGCCACCGCGCTCAGTCCGAAGACCTCACTAAATCATTCAATCGGTAGTAGCGACGGGCGGTGTGTACAAAGGGCAGGGACGTAATCAACGCGAGCTTATGACTCGCGCTTACTGGGAATTCCTCGTTCATGGGGAACAATTGCAAGCCCCAATCCCTAGCACGAAGGAGGTTCAGCGGGTTACCCGGGCCGCTCGGCCAGGGAGGACACGCTGATTCCTTCAGTGTAGCGCGCGTGCGGCCCAGAACATCTAAGGGCATCACAGACCTGTTATTGCTCAATCTCGTGCGGCTAGAAGCCGCCTGTCCCTCTAAGAAGAATTATTTGTACGCCGACAGTAAAAACCGCGAACGGCAAGAGCCGAAACTCAATACCGACGGGCCTTTGGGATGTCGAAATACGCCTAGTTAGCAGGCTAGAGTCTCGTTCGTTATCGGAATTAACCAGACAAATCGCTCCACCAACTAAGAACGGCCATGCACCACCACCCACCGAATCAAGAAAGAGCTCTCAATCTGTCAATCCTTCCGGTGTCCGGGCCTGGTGAGGTTTCCCGTGTTGAGTCAAATTAAGCCGCAGGCTCCACTCCTGGTGGTGCCCTTCCGTCAATTCCTTTAAGTTTCAGCTTTGCAACCATACTTCCCCCGGAACCCAAAAGCTTTGGTTTCCCGGAAGCTGCCCGCCGAGTCATCGGAGGAACGTCGGCGGATCGCTAGCTGGCATCGTTTATGGTTAGAACTAGGGCGGTATCTGATCGCCTTCGAACCTCTAACTTTCGTTCTTGATCAATGAAAGCGTTTTTGGCAAATGCTTTCGCTTCTGTCCGTCTTGCGACGATCCAAGAATTTCACCTCTAACGTCGCAATACGAATGCCCCCATCCGTTCCTATTAATCATTACCTCGGGGTTCCGAAAACCAACAAAATAGAACCGAGGTCCTATTCCATTATTCCATGCACACAGTATTCAGGCAAAATTTTGGCCTGCTTTAAGCACTCTAATTTGTTCAAAGTAAACGTGCCGGCCCACCTCGACACTCAGTCAAGAGCACCGCGGCGGGATTGAGTTGGGCCGCCCTTGCGAGCTAAGCCCACCGGCAGGACGTCCCACGACACGCCAGTTAACACCGCGTACGATGAACCAGCGGCGTGGGACACAGATTCGACTACGAGCTTTTTAACCGCAACAACTTTAATATACGCTATTGGAGCTGGAATTACCGCGGCTGCTGGCACCAGACTTGCCCTCCAATTGATCCTCGTTAAAGGGTTTAGAGTGTACTCATTCCGATTACGGGGCCTCGGATGAGTCCCGTATCGTTATTTTTCGTCACTACCTCCCCGTGCCGGGAGTGGGTAATTTGCGCGCCTGCTGCCTTCCTTGGATGTGGTAGCCGTTTCTCAGGCTCCCTCTCCGGAATCGAACCCTGATTCCCCGTTACCCGTTACAACCATGGTAGGCGCAGAACCTACCATCGACAGTTGATAAGGCAGACATTTGAAAGATGCGTCGCCGGTGCGAGACCGTGCGATCAGCGAAAAGTTATTCAGAGTCACCAAATTGTACGATGACGAGCAAGCCCGCCACCGATTGGTTTTGATCTAATAAAAGCGCTCCTTCCGTCTCCGGTCGGAACTCTGTTTGCATGTATTAGCTCTAGAATTACCACAGTTATCCAAGTAAATGTGGGTACGATCTAAGGAACCATAACTGATTTAATGAGCCTTTCGCGGTTTCACCTTAATTTGGCTTGTACTGAGACATGCATGGCTTAATCTTTGAGACAAGCATATGACTACTGGCAGGATCAACCAGGGAACTGTGTTTTATAATATATATAATATATATTATTATTATTATTATTATATATATATATATATATTTTATAATAAAAAACTATTATCGAAAAAGTTTTAATAACAATATCCAAAAGAGGATAAATTATGATGATGTTTTTTATATTACATATATACTTTATATTTATACATAATATAATAATCATCTATATTCGTGTATAAACACATTGTTATTTACTTTTTCTTTTGCGTGTTTGCTGCGCTTATTATTGAAAATATATAATTTTCAGCGCCACGCTTTATTTATATTTTTTCTTATTTTATAAAATTTCACCGAATCGACTATAAATCTATCTAAATTTAATCGAAATGAGAAAAATTAGATGATTACGTCGACCGGGCTACAATTTCGACATTATCTCTACCCTTCGCTAGATTGTAAGCGACATGGTTTATACATTAGGTAATAATGAACGAAATTTTTATTCTCGCACGGAATAATGAGAGTTATCGCAAATATTGTGTATTATATATATAAAAGTGTAATATAATATATATTTTTCATAGACGATCGCATATGAATCGCTCACGATAGAACGCTAGCTAAATTCGCGATCTCGCAATAGATATTTAATTTGTGGATAAATTGATATAATATCTAAAAAGGGAACCGCTAGCAATATACGTTAATATATTGGAGGAGAACGGGGACCCTTTCAGAAAACTATATAATCCACCGATGTGGAATGACCGAAACAACGTCTTTACGTAAATTATAACGAGTTTATTAAAATTTAACGAGACGTCAACTTCGATACACCACACATATATGTGCGCTGTACAACGGTACGCCTTCTACATTAACATTAATAAAGATGTATAGTGAAAATATATAAAAGATGTATTGTGAATATTAAAAAGAAGTATTATGAAATTACATGTTTTGTATTTAGAAGCCGTCCGAGGTGTATCTATCACATAAAAGTGTTATGAAAATATTAACAATAAGGAAAAAAAGTATTATGAAATTAGATGGCCGCTCGATGTATGAACGTACGAGGTGTATTATATAAAAGTTGTATGAAAATAGAAATAATAATGAAAAACAAGTATTATGAAATTAAATTCCGCTCGATATAGGAACTTGTCGAGAAAGATGATTTGTGAAGTTGAATGGAGATGTTTTGTATGTAGAAGTCGTCCGAGGTGTATGACATAAAAATGTTATGAAAATATTAACCATAAGGAAAAAAAGTATTATGAAATTAGATCGCCGCTCGATGTATGAACGTACGAGGTGTATTATATAAAAGTTGTATGAAAATAGAAATAATAATAAAAAACAAGTATTATGAAATTAAATTCCGCTCGATATAGGAACTTGTCGAGAAAGATGATTTGTGAAGTTGAATGGAGATGTTTTGTATGTAGAAGTCGTCCGAGGTGTATGACATAAAAATGTTATGAAAATATTAACCATAAGGAAAAAAAGTATTATGAAATTAGATCGCCGCTCGATGTATGAACGTACGAGGTGTATTATATAAAAGTTGTATGAAAATAGAAATAATAATAAAAAACAAGTATTATGAAATTAAATTCCGCTCGATATAGCAATTTGTCGAGAAAGATGATTTGTGAAAATTGAGTGGAGATGTTTTGTATTTAAAAGCCGTCCGAGGTGTATGACATAAAAGTGTTATGAAAATATTAACAATAAGGAAAAAAAGTATTATGAAATTAGATCGCCGCTCGATGTATGAACGTACGAGGTGTATTATATAAAAGTTGTATGAAAATAGAAATAATAATAAAAAACAAGTATTATGAAATTAGATCGCCGCTCGATGTATGAACGTACGAGGTGTATTATATAAAAGTTGTATGAAAATAGAAATAATAATAAAAAACAAGTATTATGAAATTAAATTCCGCTCGATATAGGAACTTGTCGAGAAAGATGATTTGTGAAGTTGAATGGAGATGTTTTGTATGTAGAAGTCGTCCGAGGTGTATGACATAAAAATGTTATGAAAATATTAACCATAAGGAAAAAAAGTATTATGAAATTAGATCGCCGCTCGATGTATGAACGTACGAGGTGTATTATATAAAAGTTGTATGAAAATAGAAATAATAATAAAAAACAAGTATTATGAAATTAAATTCCGCTCGATATAGCAATTTGTCGAGAAAGATGATTTGTGAAAATTGAGTGGAGATGTTTTGTATTTAAAAGCCGTCCGAGGTGTATGACATAAAAGTGTTATGAAAATATTAACAATAAGGAAAAAAAGTATTATGAAATTAGATCGCCGCTCGATGTATGAACGTACGAGGTGTATTATATAAAAGTTGTATGAAAATAGAAATAATAATGAAAAACAAGTATTATGAAATTAAATTCCGCTCGATATAGGAACTTGTCGAAAAAGATGATTTGTGAAGTTGAATGGAGATGTTTTGTATGTAGAAGTCGTCCGAGGTGTATGACATAAAAATGTTATGAAAATATTAACCATAAGGAAAAAAAGTATTATGAAATTAGATCGCCGCTCGATGTATGAACGTACGAGGTGTATTATATAAAAGTTGTATGAAAATAGAAATAATAATAAAAAACAAGTATTATGAAATTTAATTCCGCTCGATATAGGAACTTGTCGAGAAAGATGATTTGTGAAGTTGAATGGAGATGTTTTGTATGTAGAAGTCGTCCGAGGTGTATGACATAAAAGTGTTATGAAAATATTAACGATAAAGAAAAAAAGTATTATGAAATTAGATCGCCGCTCGATGTATGAACGTACGAGGTGTATTATATAAAAGTTGTATGAAAATAGTAATAATTATGAAAAATAAAGTATTACGAAATTACCTAAGTTTGGTGACTGACCGGCAGAGGGCGCTAGTGTCTATAAAACCGTGTTCAGTTTGTCGTCTGGCCGGCAGAGGGCGCTAGTGTCTATAAAACTGTGTTTAGTTTGTCTTCTGGCCGGCAGAGGGCGCTAGTGTCTATTAAACCGTGTTAAGTTCGGTGACTGACCGGCAGAGGGCGCTAGTGTCTATAAAACCGTGTTCAGTTTGTCGTCTGGCCGGCAGAGGGCGCTAGTGTCTATAAAACTGTGTTTAGTTTGTCTTCTGGCCGGCAGAGGGCGCTAGTGTCTATTAAACCGTGTTAAGTTCGGTGACTGGCCGGCAGAGGGCGCTAGTGTCTATAAAACCGTGTTCAGTTTGTCGTCTGGCCGGCAGAGGGCGCTAGTGTCTATAAAACTGTGTTTAGTTTGTCTTCTGGCCGGCAGAGGGCGCTAGTGTCTATTAAACCGTGTTAAGTTCGGTGACTGGCCGGCAGAGGGCGCTAGTGTCTATAAAAATGTGTTTAGTTTGTCGTCTCGCCGGCAGAGGGCGCTAGTGTCTATAAAACCGTGTTCAGTTTGTCGTCTGGCCGGCAGAGGGCGCTAGTGTCTATAAAACTGTGTTTAGTTTGTCTTCTGGCCGGCAGAGGGCGCTAGTGTCTATTAAACCGTGTTAAGTTCGGTGACTGACCGGCAGAGGGCGCTAGTGTCTATAAAACCGTGTTCAGTTTGTCGTCTGGCCGGCAGAGGGCGCTAGTGTCTATAAAACTGTGTTTAGTTTGTCTTCTGGCCGGCAGAGGGCGCTAGTGTCTATTAAACCGTGTTAAGTTCGGTGACTGGCCGGCAGAGGGCGCTAGTGTCTATAAAAATGTGTTTAGTTTGTCGTCTCGCCGGCAGAGGGCGCTAGTGTCTATAAAACCGTGTTCAGTTTGTCGTCTGGCCGGCAGAGGGCGCTAGTGTCTATAAAACTGTGTTTGGTTAGTCTTCTGGCCGGCAGAGGGCGCTAGTGTCTATAAAACAGTGTTAAGTTCGGTGACTGGCCGGCAGAGGGCGCTAGTGTCTATAAAACCGTATTAAGTTTGGTGTCTGGTCGGCAGGATATAGCAACTTGTCGAAAAAGTTGAATTGTGTAAATTGAATGGAAATTTTTTTTATGTAGAAGCCGTTCGAGGTATATTATATAAAAGTGTTATGAAAATATTAACAATAACGGAAAAAAGTATTATGAAATTAGATGGCCGCTCGATGTATGAACGTACGAGGTGTATTATATAAAAGTTTTATGAAAATAGAAATAATAATGAAAAACAAGTATTATGAAATTTAATTCCGCTCGATATAGGAACTTGTCGAGAAAGATGATTTGTGAAGTTGAATGGAGATGTTTTGTATGTAGAAGTCGTCCGAGGTGTATGACATAAAAGTGTTATGAAAATATTAACGATAAAGAAAAAAAGTATTATGAAATTAGATCGCCGCTCGATGTATGAACGTACGAGGTGTATTATATAAAAGTTTTATGAAAATAGTAATAATTATGAAAAACAAAGTATTACGAAATTACCTAAGTTTGGTGACTGACCGGCAGAGGGCGCTAGTGTCTATAAAACCGTGTTCAGTTTGTCGTCTGGCCGGCAGAGGGCGCTAGTGTCTATAAAACTGTGTTTAGTTTGTCTTCTGGCCGGCAGAGGGCGCTAGTGTCTATTAAACCGTGTTAAGTTCGGTGACTGGCCGGCAGAGGGCGCTAGTGTCTATAAAAAGGTGTTTAGTTTGTCGTCTCTCCGGCAGAGGGCGCTAGTGTCTATAAAACCGTGTTCAGTTTGTCGTCTGGCCGGCAGAGGGCGCTAGTGTCTATAAAACTGTGTTTGGTTTGTCTTCTGGCCGGCAGAGGGCGCTAGTGTCTATTAAACCGTGTTAAGTTCGGTGACTGGCCGGCAGAGGGCGCTAGTGTCTATAAAACAGTGTTAAGTTCGGTGACTGGCCGGCAGAGGGCGCTAGTGTCTATAAAACCGTATTAAGTTTGGTGTCTGGTCGGCAGGATATAGCAACTTGTCGAAAAAGTTGAATTGTGTAAATTGAATGGAAATTTTTTTTATGTAGAAGCCGTTCGAGGTATATTATATAAAAGTGTTATGAAAATATTAACAATAACGGAAAAAAGTATTATGAAATTAGATGGCCGCTCGATGTATGAACGTACGAGGTGTATTATATAAAAGTTTTATGAAAATAGAAATAATAATGAAAAACAAGTATTATGAAATTTAATTCCGCTCGATATAGGAACTTGTCGAGAAAGATGATTTGTGAAGTTGAATGGAGATGTTTTGTATGTAGAAGTCGTCCGAGGTGTATGACATAAAAGTGTTATGAAAATATTAACGATAAAGAAAAAAAGTATTATGAAATTAGATCGCCGCTCGATGTATGAACGTACGAGGTGTATTATATAAAAGTTGTATGAAAATAGAAATAATAATGAAAAACAAGTATTATGAAATTAAATTCCGCTCGATATAGGAACTTGTCGAAAAAGATGATTTGTGAAGTTGAATGGAGATGTTTTGTATGTAGAAGTCGTCCGAGGTGTATGACATAAAAATGTTATGAAAATATTAACCATAAGGAAAAAAAGTATTATGAAATTAGATCGCCGCTCGATGTATGAACGTACGAGGTGTATTATATAAAAGTTGTATGAAAATAGAAATAATAATAAAAAACAAGTATTATGAAATTTAATTCCGCTCGATATAGGAACTTGTCGAGAAAGATGATTTGTGAAGTTGAATGGAGATGTTTTGTATGTAGAAGTCGTCCGAGGTGTATGACATAAAAGTGTTATGAAAATATTAACGATAAAGAAAAAAAGTATTATGAAATTAGATCGCCGCTCGATGTATGAACGTACGAGGTGTATTATATAAAAGTTGTATGAAAATAGTAATAATTATGAAAAATAAAGTATTACGAAATTACCTAAGTTTGGTGACTGACCGGCAGAGGGCGCTAGTGTCTATAAAACCGTGTTCAGTTTGTCGTCTGGCCGGCAGAGGGCGCTAGTGTCTATAAAACTGTGTTTAGTTTGTCTTCTGGCCGGCAGAGGGCGCTAGTGTCTATTAAACCGTGTTAAGTTCGGTGACTGACCGGCAGAGGGCGCTAGTGTCTATAAAACCGTGTTCAGTTTGTCGTCTGGCCGGCAGAGGGCGCTAGTGTCTATAAAACTGTGTTTAGTTTGTCTTCTGGCCGGCAGAGGGCGCTAGTGTCTATTAAACCGTGTTAAGTTCGGTGACTGGCCGGCAGAGGGCGCTAGTGTCTATAAAACCGTGTTCAGTTTGTCGTCTGGCCGGCAGAGGGCGCTAGTGTCTATAAAACTGTGTTTAGTTTGTCTTCTGGCCGGCAGAGGGCGCTAGTGTCTATTAAACCGTGTTAAGTTCGGTGACTGGCCGGCAGAGGGCGCTAGTGTCTATAAAACCGTATTAAGTTTGGTGTCTGGTCGGCAGGATATAGCAACTTGTCGAAAAAGTTGAATTGTGTAAATTGAATGGAAATTTTTTTTATGTAGAAGCCGTTCGAGGTATATTATATAAAAGTGTTATGAAAATATTAACAATAACGGAAAAAAGTATTATGAAATTAGATGGCCGCTCGATGTATGAACGTACGAGGTGTATTATATAAAAGTTTTATGAAAATAGAAATAATAATGAAAAACAAGTATTATGAAATTTAATTCCGCTCGATATAGGAACTTGTCGAGAAAGATGATTTGTGAAGTTGAATGGAGATGTTTTGTATGTAGAAGTCGTCCGAGGTGTATGACATAAAAGTGTTATGAAAATATTAACGATAAAGAAAAAAAGTATTATGAAATTAGATCGCCGCTCGATGTATGAACGTACGAGGTGTATTATATAAAAGTTTTATGAAAATAGTAATAATTATGAAAAACAAAGTATTACGAAATTACCTAAGTTTGGTGACTGACCGGCAGAGGGCGCTAGTGTCTATAAAACCGTGTTCAGTTTGTCGTCTGGCCGGCAGAGGGCGCTAGTGTCTATAAAACTGTGTTTAGTTTGTCTTCTGGCCGGCAGAGGGCGCTAGTGTCTATTAAACCGTGTTAAGTTCGGTGACTGGCCGGCAGAGGGCGCTAGTGTCTATAAAAAGGTGTTTAGTTTGTCGTCTCTCCGGCAGAGGGCGCTAGTGTCTATAAAACCGTGTTCAGTTTGTCGTCTGGCCGGCAGAGGGCGCTAGTGTCTATAAAACTGTGTTTGGTTTGTCTTCTGGCCGGCAGAGGGCGCTAGTGTCTATTAAACCGTGTTAAGTTCGGTGACTGGCCGGCAGAGGGCGCTAGTGTCTATAAAACAGTGTTAAGTTCGGTGACTGGCCGGCAGAGGGCGCTAGTGTCTATAAAACCGTATTAAGTTTGGTGTCTGGTCGGCAGGATATAGCAACTTGTCGAAAAAGTTGAATTGTGTAAATTGAATGGAAATTTTTTTTATGTAGAAGCCGTTCGAGGTATATTATATAAAAGTGTTATGAAAATATTAACAATAACGGAAAAAAGTATTATGAAATTAGATGGCCGCTCGATGTATGAACGTACGAGGTGTATTATATAAAAGTTTTATGAAAATAGAAATAATAATGAAAAACAAGTATTATGAAATTTAATTCCGCTCGATATAGGAACTTGTCGAGAAAGATGATTTGTGAAGTTGAATGGAGATGTTTTGTATGTAGAAGTCGTCCGAGGTGTATGACATAAAAGTGTTATGAAAATATTAACGATAAAGAAAAAAAGTATTATGAAATTAGATCGCCGCTCGATGTATGAACGTACGAGGTGTATTATATAAAAGTTTTATGAAAATAGTAATAATTATGAAAAACAAAGTATTACGAAATTACCTAAGTTTGGTGACTGACCGGCAGAGGGCGCTAGTGTCTATAAAAATGTGTTTAGTTTGTCGTCTCTCCGGCAGAGGGCGCTAGTGTCTATAAAACCGTGTTCAGTTTGTCGTCTCTCCGGCAGAGGGCGCTAGTGTCTATAAAACCGTGTTCAGTTTGTCGTCTGGCCGGCAGAGGGCGCTAGTGTCTATAAAACTGTGTTTGGTTAGTCTTCTGGCCGGCAGAGGGCGCTAGTGTCTATAAAACAGTGTTAAGTTCGGTGACTGGCCGGCAGAGGGCGCTAGTGTCTATAAAACAGTGTTAAGTTCGGTGACTGGCCGGCAGAGGGCGCTAGTGTCTATAAAACCGTATTAAGTTTGGTGTCTGGTCGGCAGGATATAGCAACTTGTCGAAAAAGTTGAATTGTGTAAATTGAATGGAAATTTTTTTTATGTAGAAGCCGTTCGAGGTATATTATATAAAAGTGTTATGAAAATATTAACAATAACGGAAAAAAGTATTATGAAATTAGATGGCCGCTCGATGTATGAACGTACGAGGTGTATTATATAAAAGTTTTATGAAAATAGAAATAATAATGAAAAACAAGTATTATGAAATTTAATTCCGCTCGATATAGGAACTTGTCGAGAAAGATGATTTGTGAAGTTGAATGGAGATGTTTTGTATGTAGAAGTCGTCCGAGGTGTATGACATAAAAGTGTTATGAAAATATTAACGATAAAGAAAAAAAGTATTATGAAATTAGATCGCCGCTCGATGTATGAACGTACGAGGTGTATTATATAAAAGTTTTATGAAAATAGTAATAATTATGAAAAACAAAGTATTACGAAATTACCTAAGTTTGGTGACTGACCGGCAGAGGGCGCTAGTGTCTATTAAACCGTGTTAAGTTCGGTGACTGGCCGGCAGAGGGCGCTAGTGTCTATAAAAATGTGTTTAGTTTGTCGTCTCGCCGGCAGAGGGCGCTAGTGTCTATAAAACCGTGTTCAGTTTGTCGTCTGGCCGGCAGAGGGCGCTAGTGTCTATAAAACTGTGTTTAGTTTGTCTTCTGGCCGGCAGAGGGCGCTAGTGTCTATTAAACCGTGTTAAGTTCGGTGACTGACCGGCAGAGGGCGCTAGTGTCTATAAAACCGTGTTCAGTTTGTCGTCTGGCCGGCAGAGGGCGCTTGTGTCTATAAAACTGTGTTTAGTTTGTCTTCTGGCCGGCAGAGGGCGCTAGTGTCTATTAAACCGTGTTAAGTTCGGTGACTGGCCGGCAGAGGGCGCTAGTGTCTATAAAAATGTGTTTAGTTTGTCGTCTCGCCGGCAGAGGGCGCTAGTGTCTATAAAACCGTGTTCAGTTTGTCGTCTGGCCGGCAGAGGGCGCTAGTGTCTATAAAACTGTGTTTGGTTAGTCTTCTGGCCGGCAGAGGGCGCTAGTGTCTATAAAACAGTGTTAAGTTCGGTGACTGGCCGGCAGAGGGCGCTAGTGTCTATAAAACCGTATTAAGTTTGGTGTCTGGTCGGCAGGATATAGCAACTTGTCGAAAAAGTTGAATTGTGTAAATTGAATGGAAATTTTTTTTATGTAGAAGCCGTTCGAGGTATATTATATAAAAGTGTTATGAAAATATTAACAATAACGGAAAAAAGTATTATGAAATTAGATGGCCGCTCGATGTATGAACGTACGAGGTGTATTATATAAAAGTTTTATGAAAATAGAAATAATAATGAAAAACAAGTATTATGAAATTTAATTCCGCTCGATATAGGAACTTGTCGAGAAAGATGATTTGTGAAGTTGAATGGAGATGTTTTGTATGTAGAAGTCGTCCGAGGTGTATGACATAAAAGTGTTATGAAAATATTAACGATAAAGAAAAAAAGTATTATGAAATTAGATCGCCGCTCGATGTATGAACGTACGAGGTGTATTATATAAAAGTTTTATGAAAATAGTAATAATTATGAAAAACAAAGTATTACGAAATTACCTAAGTTTGGTGACTGACCGGCAGAGGGCGCTAGTGTCTATAAAACCGTGTTCAGTTTGTCGTCTGGCCGGCAGAGGGCGCTAGTGTCTATAAAACTGTGTTTAGTTTGTCTTCTGGCCGGCAGAGGGCGCTAGTGTCTATTAAACCGTGTTAAGTTCGGTGACTGGCCGGCAGAGGGCGCTAGTGTCTATAAAAAGGTGTTTAGTTTGTCGTCTCTCCGGCAGAGGGCGCTAGTGTCTATAAAACCGTGTTCAGTTTGTCGTCTGGCCGGCAGAGGGCGCTAGTGTCTATAAAACTGTGTTTGGTTTGTCTTCTGGCCGGCAGAGGGCGCTAGTGTCTATTAAACCGTGTTAAGTTCGGTGACTGGCCGGCAGAGGGCGCTAGTGTCTATAAAACAGTGTTAAGTTCGGTGACTGGCCGGCAGAGGGCGCTAGTGTCTATAAAACCGTATTAAGTTTGGTGTCTGGTCGGCAGGATATAGCAACTTGTCGAAAAAGTTGAATTGTGTAAATTGAATGGAAATTTTTTTTATGTAGAAGCCGTTCGAGGTATATTATATAAAAGTGTTATGAAAATATTAACAATAACGGAAAAAAGTATTATGAAATTAGATGGCCGCTCGATGTATGAACGTACGAGGTGTATTATATAAAAGTTTTATGAAAATAGAAATAATAATGAAAAACAAGTATTATGAAATTTAATTCCGCTCGATATAGGAACTTGTCGAGAAAGATGATTTGTGAAGTTGAATGGAGATGTTTTGTATGTAGAAGTCGTCC
This sequence comes from Diorhabda carinulata, assembly GCF_026250575.1. Classification (NCBI taxonomy): domain Eukaryota; kingdom Metazoa; phylum Arthropoda; class Insecta; order Coleoptera; family Chrysomelidae; genus Diorhabda; species Diorhabda carinulata. The sequence goes on from NW_026613959.1 coordinate 732,204, forward strand.
GAGGTGTATGACATAAAAGTGTTATGAAAATATTAACGATAAAGAAAAAAAGTATTATGAAATTAGATCGCCGCTCGATGTATGAACGTACGAGGTGTATTATATAAAAGTTTTATGAAAATAGTAATAATTATGAAAAACAAAGTATTACGAAATTACCTAAGTTTGGTGACTGACCGGCAGAGGGCGCTAGTGTCTATAAAAATGTGTTTAGTTTGTCGTCTCTCCGGCAGAGGGCGCTAGTGTCTATAAAACCGTGTTTAGTTTGTCGTCTCTCCGGCAGAGGGCGCTAGTGTCTATAAAACCGTGTTCAGTTTGTCGTCTGGCCGGCAGAGGGCGCTAGTGTCTATAAAACTGTGTTTGGTTTGTCTTCTGGCCGGCAGAGGGCGCTAGTGTCTATTAAACCGTGTTAAGTTCGGTGACTGGCCGGCAGAGGGCGCTAGTGTCTATAAAACAGTGTTAAGTTCGGTGACTGGCCGGCAGAGGGCGCTAGTGTCTATAAAACCGTATTAAGTTTGGTGTCTGGTCGGCAGGATATAGCAACTTGTCGAAAAAGTTGAATTGTGTAAATTGAATGGAAATTTTTTTTATGTAGAAGCCGTTCGAGGTATATTATATAAAAGTGTCATGAAAATATTAACAATAACGGAAAAAAGTATTATGAAATTAGATGGCCGCTCGATGTATGAACGTACGAGGTGTATTATATAAAAGTTTTATGAAAATAGAAATAATAATGAAAAACAAGTATTATGAAATTTAATTCCGCTCGATATAGGAACTTGTCGAGAAAGATGATTTGTGAAGTTGAATGGAGATGTTTTGTATGTAGAAGTCGTCCGAGGTGTATGACATAAAAGTGTTATGAAAATATTAACGATAAAGAAAAAAAGTATTATGAAATTAGATCGCCGCTCGATGTATGAACGTACGAGGTGTATTATATAAAAGTTTTATGAAAATAGTAATAATTATGAAAAACAAAGTATTACGAAATTACCTAAGTTTGGTGACTGACCGGCAGAGGGCGCTAGTGTCTATAAAAATGTGTTTAGTTTGTCGTCTCTCCGGCAGAGGGCGCTAGTGTCTATAAAACCGTGTTCAGTTTGTCGTCTGGCCGGCAGAGGGCGCTAGTGTCTATTAAACCGTGTTAAGTTCGGTGACTGGCCGGCAGAGGGCGCTAGTGTCTATAAAACAGTGTTAAGTTCGGTGACTGGCCGGCAGAGGGCGCTAGTGTCTATAAAACCGTATAAAGTTTGGTGTCTGGTCGGCAGGATATAGGAACTTGTCGAAAAAGTTGAATTGTGTAAATTGAATGGAAATTTTTTTTATGTAGAAGCCGTTCGAGGTATATTATATAAAAGTGTTATGAAAATATTAACAATAACGGAAAAAAGTATTATGAAATTAGATGGCCGCTCGATGTATGAACGTACGAGGTGTATTATATAAAAGTTGTATGAAAATAGTAATAATTATGAAAAGCAAAGTATTAGGAAATTAGATTCCGCTCGATATAGGAACTTGTCGAAAAAGATGAATTGTGAAAATTGAATGAAGGTGTTTAGTATGTAGAAGCCGTTCGGGGTGTAACATATAAAAGTTGTATAAAAATAGTGAAACAAAGGGAAAAAAGTATTGTGAATTTATATTCCGCTCGATATAATAGGTACTTGTCCAAAAATAAAGAAATAGATGTATGTTAGTTTCGGTTGTGTGAAGCGATGCACACCTGGGACACCTTCTGATGGGTATTATGAAGATTTTTCCATCCACACTAAAAAAAACGTTAGGTTAGGTTAGGTTAGGTTAGGTTAGGTTAGGTTAGGTTAGGTTAGGTTAGGTTAGGTTAGGTTAGGTTAGGTTAGGTTAGGTTAGGTTAGGTTAGTTTAGGTTAGGTTAGGTTAGGTTAGGTTAGGTTAGGTTAGGGTAAGTTAGTTTAAAGTTTTATGAAAATAGAAACCGTTCGAGGTGTAACATATAAAAGTTGTATGAAATAGATGTATTGTGAAAGTTGGATTAGAAAAAGTTCGTGTTTAGTTTGTCGTCTGGCCGGCAGAGGGCGCTAGTGTCTATAGAATCGTGTTAAGTTTGGTGTCTGGGCGGCAGGATATAGGAACTCGTCGAAAAAGATGAATTGTGAAAATTGAATGGAGATGTTTTGTATGTAGAAGCGGTTCGAGGTGTGTTATATGAAAGTTTTATGAAAATAGTAATAATGATGAATAACAAGTATTATGAAATTAGATTGCTCTCGATATAGGAACTTGATGAACAAAATTAACTGTGAAAATTGAAAGAGTTGTTTTGGATGTGGATTATATAAAAGTTGTATGAAAATATTAATAATGTCAAAAAATATGAATTGTGAAAATTGTATGGAGATAGATGTTTTGGATGTCTACATCCGTCCGAGGTGTTTTATATAAAAGTGTTGTGAAAATAGTAACAATAAAATTCCCACAGAAAAATAATCTTAACGGAAAAATGAATGTGTAATGGAAATAGGAACCATCGGTCCGACAAATGAGCTTACGAATCACTAAAAATACTTATATAAAAAGTTTAACCGAAAAATTGTGTTATGAATCAATGAATAAAATAGAAGCCGTAACAATATAAGAAAATGTAATATTAACGGTAAAAGATGTATATAGAAAGTTGAAACGAAAAGAAGTGTGTGAAAAATGGAATTCTATCTAAAATATATAATGAGAAAATACGTCTCGAGTTTTGGATACATAATAATATTGCTTGAAAGCCTTGAAAAAATGACATTAAATTGTTTCCAAAAAAAGAAGCTTTATGAAAATTTACTTATAAAAAATGCCGCTTCCGAAATACAACTATTAACAATAATAACAATATAGAGTATATATGTTGATGTTGTTTATTATTATTATTGTTGTTGTTGTATTATCGAAAACGGCATGTGTTATATCCAATAAAAACTGCTCTAATATATATTTTATATATATATATATTATATATATATATATATATATATATATATATATATATATATATATATATATATATATATATATATATATATAAGTCGAAAACTAAAAACTTTTAGGAAATTTTATTTATAAAAAATGCCGTTTCCCGAATACAACAACAACAACAACAACAACAACAACTCTCTACTATTAACAATATTAACAATATAATTTGTTAATATGTCGTTAGTATTGTTGTTGTGCGCGTGTAGTAGTATATAAGAGAAAACGGCAATATTTATAAAAAGAAATTGCAAAAAAAGGGGCCTCGTCTAATCGACAAGACGAATCCCCAAGCTAAGGGCTGAGTCTCAATAGATCGCAGCGTGGAAACTGCTCTACCAGGTACAACACCCTGCCAGGTACGTAAGTCGTCTACAGACAATTCCGAGTTCCAACATCGAAATGATTGTTTTACCCATATTCGTCTATTAAAAGATCGTGTCGTACATAGCAAGGATCGATCCCACCGTCGACAAATGATCTTTTATAGATATAGGGCTCGTGCGACGACCGCAACAAAGCTACGATCGCCTAGTAAAGTCACATTGTTTTGAGCCTTTCGACTCTCGGAACTCCAAGAGATATCGTTGCCACCTTTGACTAGAAAGGATACGGCCTTAGAGGCGTTCAGGCATAATCCCACGGATGGTAGCTTCGCACCATTACCCGCTCGAGTAAGTGCGTCAACCAAATGTCCGAACCTGCGGTTCCTCTCGTACTGAGCAGGATTACTATCGCAACGACGAGTCATCAGTAGGGTAAAACTAACCTGTCTCACGACGGTCTAAACCCAGCTCACGTTCCCTTTAAACGGGTGAACTAGTTAGAAGCGGCCGCGACATCGCGGCTCCTCCTCGGAATATATCAAAGTTGAATATATTTGGAATTTGAATTTTATATTTCCTTCTATATATGAATACATATATTTATTATATATATATATATATATATATATATATATATATATATATATATATATATATATATATATATAGTTTCGAATTTATTCAATTTTATACTCAGGGATGACAACAATATTCCGGAAATTTCTCAGTTTTGTGGCTAAATTTTTGAAAATATGGGATCGTCTAAAAGTATGGGGGAAAAGATCAAATATCATATATACGTCGCCGGAGATTTCAGAAAAAGTATTATTTTTTAGATTGGAAATAACGTTTCTACGAAAATTCAATTTTCATGGATTTTCCCGGATTTTCCCCTTCTCAAAATTTTTTTTCCTGAAAACTGACAATTTTCGTCGAATCCCCAAATAATTCAACCCCCATGTACGGAATTTGGTTGAAATCGGAGTCAAAAGATTTTTCTCCATTTTTATTCCACAGGGGTACCCTTTGAAATGTCGAATTCCGTTGCAATAGCTCAAATTCAAAGCTCTATAACTCGCCTTGTATAATAAAGGGAGAGGAGGTATATTTTTTCTATGATAGCACCTATGGTCTTCTTCCGATTTTTTCTCATTACCACGTTTCAGCTGCTGATCTGTAGATAATATGAATTTTTATGTGGATTTTTTTGAGAAAAAAATTTATCTCAAATTTCACCCTTTATAATACGCGTATGTTGGAGAATGTGAAATTGCAATGGAATTGAGGACAGAAATTGAAGTTTTCTTAATCGATTGATACCATAAATAGCATGATAAATCTCATAGTTTCGAATTTATTCAATTTTATACTCAGGGATGACAACAATATTCCGGAAATTTCTCGGTTTTGTGCCAAATTTTTGAAAATATGGGTTCGTCTAAAAGTATTGGGAAAATGATCAAATATCATATATTCGTCGCCGGAGATTTCAGAAAAAGTATTATTTTTTAGATTGGAAATAACGTTTCTACGAAAATTCAATTTTCATGGATTTTCCCCTTGTCAAAATTTTTTTTTCCGGAAACTGACAACTCTTGTCGGATCCCTATATAATTTAACCCCCATGTACAAAATTTGGTTGAAATCGGAGTCAAAACATTTTTTCTCCATTTTCATTCCACATCCCTTTGAAATGTCGAATTTCGTTGCAACAGCTCAAATTCAAAGCTATATAACTCGCCTCGTATAATCAAGGGAGAGGGGGTATATTTTTTCTATGATAGCACCTATGGTCTTCTTCCGATTTTTTTTGATTACCGCGTTTCAGCTGCGGATCTGTAGATAATATGAATTTTTATGTGAATTTTTTTGAGAAAAAAATTTGTCTCGACTTTCACCCTGTATAATACGCGTATATATGGGAATGAAGAATTGCAATGAGACCAATAAGTGAAATGAAGATTTTCTTAATCGATTGACAACATAAATAGCATGATAACTCTCATAGTTTCGAATTTTTGCAATTTTATACTCGGGGATGACAACAATATTCAGGAAATTTCTCGGTTTTGCGGCAAAATCTCGAAAATATGGGTTCGTCTAAAAGTATTGGAAAAAAGATCAAATATCATATATTCGTCGCCGGAGATTCCAGAAAAGGTATTATTTTTTAGATTGGAAATATCGTTTTTACGAAAATTCAATTTTCATGGATTTTCACGGATTTTCCCCTTGTTATAATTTTTTTTTTTCGAAAACTGACATCTCTTGTCGTCGAATCCCTATATCATTTAACCCCCATGTACGAAATTTGGTTGATATCGGAGCCAAAATATTAAGAAGAAAAGTACAATGATTAATCGACTCATCATTTTTAGCTCAATGGATTTATTATTACTATTATACTAAATTCGAATTTTAAATTTTTTTGTTTTTATTTTCAAGGGTAAAATAAGAAGAATATATTTTTTTCAAAAATATCATTGTTGTGCTTTCGGATTCTGTATATTTTGATATCATTATACCATAGACGTGGGATATATAATTTTTCAAGGGATATAATTTACAAAAAATTTAGTATCTTAATTCGAATAAAATTCAAATATTGTGGATCGTGTGATGGAAAAAATGAAATAAGACTTATTTTTATACAAGGATACCAATTTTTGAGTTATTTTGCCAAAGTTTCATATTTGAAAAGAGAAAAAAAATATTTTATAAAAATTCTTCAAGTAAAGTACGAGGAAAAAATTTTTTTTTCCAAAATTGATGAGAAGGTAGAAAGTCTTATCACGCGTGTACTCTATATTCGGAATTTTGTTAAAATCGGCAGTAGTTTACTATTTTTTAAACGACAAAAACCTTAATTTTCGGTGTTTTTAATTTTTTTATCCATGTTATTGGATTCTAATGGTAAAATTAATATCACCATCGGCTTTCTCATCCCCGAAAACCCCTTATCTCGAATTTTCAGCCAAATCGTAAAACAAAATTTAACAACCCCTCCTTAGCCGGTCCTGATGAAATTTTCGAAGTCAATTTTAACCCCTTAAACCTAGTTTTGAAAAATTTTTATGATCGGAACCGTTCTTCTGGCCATATTTTACCCCTCCTCACAAATTTTCATCCAAATCGGAGCATCTTGAAAATTTGCCCTTTAGAGCCGGTCCTTGTACTAGTTAACGCGCAACATGAGCTGGGTTTTTGAAGGGGAAGGAGACGTCGTAGATAAAAAATAAAAAAACCGTTGTATAGAAAATCGAAAATAATGAAGATTGATGGTGCTACGGACCCCCCGAAAAAATTTTGAGGGGGGCAGGGGGGCAGCCCCCCCTTTCAAAAATTTTTGGCTACTCACCCGGTTATACTTTATGATGGAGAGTCTGAATTGTTTCGACAAAAATGTCATGCCCCCCTCAAGCGAAGCTTGCCCCCCTCTCAATATCAAAAATAAAAAACGTAACTTTCTTAATATGTCAAATACGAAAAATATGCAAAGGACAAAAAAAATTGGAAAAATAAAATTACGTACATACGCATGTAGATATCCCCTTCAACTTACGAGATTATCCTCGAAATTTCGAGATTACGAATCAGAAAAATTACGAAAACTTTTCGAGACCACTCTGTATATGACCAAAGAAATTCTATGTTTCTCCTCTATCGATTGATATATATAACTTCACCCATCGGTGCCAATAAATGACGTCACAGGTGACGCTAAATTTTGAGGTTAGAATTTTTTTCTCACCTCGGTAGCTATATGCAGCATATTCTCATGCCTAAAAACACCATTTCGAGCTTTCCGGTGCTATTCGGAGCAACTCCTGGGAAGGGGGTGGGGGGGGCGCTAAAAATATTTCGAGCCTATTTCAATTATAGGCGCTCAAAATCCGGAAGATCCTGCGAAAATCGCACCTCCAGGTTCAATATTTAGCGATTCCTGGCACCCTCACAAAGTGGGGGGAATTCGGTAATAATTTATACCAATGACTAGGGTATGTCGAGGCGCTTCCCGCCGGCATATTCAAACGTCAAAATTCCGCAAAAACCAAATTTTCAAATCCACTTCGGAGTTTTTTCCCACGAATTTTCCCCCCCGGACCCCCCAAAATTTTGATCGTGGGATTATGGATATTTTTTTCTCCCTAAAACGTACTTTCCATTTTTTCGCTATCGTGTAACGTAAAAAAGTTGCACACCCCCGATTGAGGTTTTCCGAAAATTACGACTTTCGCCTCCACCTAGACCCCCAAAAAAAGGGGCCAATTTCAAAAATTCGGATATTTTTGGAATGAGAAAAATCAGTTCTATCGAGCTAGGCTAAAAATTTTCCGAAATTCGGAGAAAAATTTTTTGGGAATTTACTTTTCAATTTTTCCCCGTAAATTTTTTCAGATGAAAAAATCGGTTTATGTATCGCATACATTGTACAGATTTTTCTCTATCCAAATCATTTTTCAATTTTTCTCTAGCTCGAATAATAAAAAAGTGGGTTTCAGCTGCGCCCTAGAACTTTTTCGGGGGGGGATTATCGGGGGGGACATAATTTTTTTCGTTAGCCGAAATACTCGAATAGAAACATTTGGAACATCCCGTCAACGTAGCTCTCTCCAGCTCCGAGCAATCCAAATCACCTACGAGAGGGGGGAGTGGGGGGAAATTTTTGGTACTAAATTTTTTTCTCCAAATTTGATTCTCCATCCATCTATGTGATTATTTTCGCCAGCTAGCGTCATCAAAAAAGTGGCACGGTTCGCTATTAATGGGAGGACAATCAGACGCTTGATTTTCACGGATTTTCCCCTTGTCAAATTTTTTTTTCCGAAAACTGACAATTTTTATCGAATCCCCATATAATTCAACCCCCATGTACGGAATTTGGTTGAAATCGGAGTCAAAATATTTTTCTCCATTTTTATTCCACAGGGGTACCCTTTGAAATGTCGAATTCCGTTGCAATAGCTCAAATTCAAAGCTCTATAACTCGCCTTGTATAATAAAGGGAGAGGAGGTATATTTTTTCTATGATAGCACCTATGGTCTTCTTCCGATTTTTTCTCATTACCACGTTTCAGCTGCTCATGTGTAGATAATATGAATTTTTATGTGGATTTTTTTGAGAAAAAAATTTGTCTCAAATTTCACCCTGTATAATACGCGTATGTTGGAGAATGTGGAATTGCAATGGAATTGATGACAGACATTGAAGTTTTCTTAATCGATTGATACCATAAATAGCATGATAACTCTCATAATTTCTAATTTATTCAATTTTATACTCAGGGATGACAACAATATTCCGGAAATTTCTCGGTTTTGTGCCAAATTTTTGAAAATATGGGTTCGTCTAAAAGTATTGGGAAAAAGATCAAATATCATATATTCGTCGCCGGAGATTTCAGAAAAAGTATTATTTTTTAGATTGGAAATATCTTTTTTTACGAAAATTCAATTTTCATGGATTTTCCCCTTGTTATAATTTTTTTTTCCGAAAACTGACATCTCTTGTCGAATCCCTATATCATTTAACCCCCATGTACGAAATTTGGTTGAAATCGGAGCCAAAATATTAAGAAGAAAAGTACAATGATTAATCGACTCATTATTTTTAGCTCAATGGATTTATTATTACTATTATACTAAATTCGAATTTCAAATTTTTTTGTTTTTATTTTCAAGGGTAAAATAAGAAGAATATATTTTTTTCAAAAATATCATTGTTGTGCTTTCGGATTCTGTATATTTTTATATTATTATACCATAGACGTGGGACATATAATTTTTCAAGGGATATAATTTACAAAAAATTTAGAATCTTAATTCGAATAAAATTCAAATATTGTGGATCGTGTGATGGAAAAAATGAAATAAGACGTATTTTTATACGAGGATACCAATTTTTGAGCCATTTTGCCAAAGTTTTATAGTCGAAAAGAGAAAAAAAATATTTTCTAAAAATTCTTCGAGTAAAGTATGAGGAAAAAAATTTTTTTTCCAAAATTGATGGGAACGTAGAAAGTCTTATCACGCATGTACTCTATATTCGTGATTTTGTTAAAATCGGCAGTAGTTTACTATTTTTTAAAAGACAAAATCCAAAATTTTCGGTGTTTTTAATTTTTTTATCCATGTTATTGTATTTCAATGGTAAAACTAATATCACCATTGGCTTTCTCATCCCCGAAAACCCCTTATCTCAAATTTTCAGCCAAATCGCAAAACAAAATTTAACAACCCCTCCTTAGCCGGTCCTGATGAAATTTTCGAAGTCAATTTTAACCCCTTAAACCTAGTTTTGGAAAATTTTTATGATCGGAACCGTTCTTCTGGCCATATTTTACCCCTCCTCACAAATTTTCATCCAAATCGGAGCATCTTGAAAATTTGCCCTTTAGAGCCGGTCCTTGTACTAGTTAACGCGCAACATGAGCTGGGTTTTTGAAGGGGAAGGAGACGTCGTAGATAAAAAATAAAAAAACCGTTGTATAGAAAATCGAAAATAATGAAGATTGATGGTGCTACGGACCCCCCGAAAAAATTTTGAGGGGGGCAGGGGGGCAGCCCCCCCTTTCAATAATTTTTGGCTACTCACCCGGTTATACTTTATGATGGAGAGTCTGAATTGTTTCGACAAAAATGTCATGCCCCCCTCAAGCGAAGCTTGCCCCCCTCTCAATATCAAAAATAAAAAACGTAACTTTCTTAATATGTCAAATACGAAAAATATGCAAGGGACAAAAAAAATTGGAAAAATAAAATTACGTACATACGCATGTAGATATCCCCTTCAACTTACGAGATTATCCTCGAAATTTCGAGATTACGAATCAGAAAAATTACGAAAACTTTTCGAGACCACTCTGTATATGACCAAAAAAATTCTATGTTTCTCCTCTATCGATTGATATATATAACTTCACCCATCGGTGCCAATAAATGACGTCACAAGTGACGCTAAATTTTGAGGTTAGAATTTTTTTCTCACCTCGGTAGCTATATGCAGCATATTCTCATGCCTAAAAACACCATTTCGAGCTTTCCGGTGCTATTCGGAGCAACTCCTGGGAAGGGGGTGGGGGGGGCGCTAAAAATATTTCGAGCCTATTTCAATTATAGGCGCTCAAAATCCGGAAGATCCTGCGAAAATCGCACCTCCAGGTTCAATATTTAGCGATTCCTGGCACCCTCACAAAGTGGGGGGAATTCGGTAATAATTTATACCAATGACTAGGGTATGTCGAGGCGCTTCCCGCCGGCATATTCAAACGTCAAAATTCCGCAAAAACCAAATTTTTAAATCCACTTCGGAATTTTTTCCCACGAATTTTCCCCCCCGGACCCCCCAAAATTTTGATCGTGGGATTATGGATATTTTTTTCTCCCTAAAACGTACTTTCCATTTTTTCGCTATCGTGTAACGTAAAAAAGTTGCACACCCCCGATTGAGGTTTTCCGAAAATTACGACTTTCGCCTCCACCTAGACCCCCAAAAAAAGATGCTAATTTCAAAAATTCGGATATTTTTGGAATGAAAAAAATCAGTTCTATCGAGCTAGGCTGAAAATTTTCCGAAATTCGGAGAAAAATTTTTTGGGAATTTACTTTTCAATTTTTCCCCGTAAATTTTTTCAGATGAAAAAATCGGTTTATGTATCGCATACATTGTACAGATTTTTCTCTATCCAAATCATTTTTCAATTTTTCTCTAGCTCGAATAATAAAAAAGTGGGTTTCAGCTGCGCCCTAGAACTTTTTCGGGGGGGGATTATCGGGGGGGACATAATTTTTTTCGTTAGCCGAAATACTCGAATAGAAACATTTGGAACATCCCGTCAACGTAGCTCTCTCCAGCTCCGAGCAATCCAAATCACCTACGAGAGGGGGGAGTGGGGGGAAATTTTTGGTACTAAATTTTTTTCTCCAAATTTGATTCTCCATCCATCTATGTGATTATTTTCGCCAGCTAGCGTCATCAAAAAAGTGGCACGGTTCGCTATTAATGGGAGGACAATCAGACGCTTGATTTTCACGGATTTTCCCCTTGTCAAATTTTTTTTTCCGAAAACTGACAATTTTTATCGAATCCCCATATAATTCAACCCCCATGTACGGAATTTGGTTGAAATCGGAGTCAAAATATTTTTCTCCATTTTTATTCCACAGGGGTACCCTTTGAAATGTCGAATTCCGTTGCAATAGCTCAAATTCAAAGCTCTATAACTCGCCTTGTATAATAAAGGGAGAGGAGGTATATTTTTTCTATGATAGCACCTATGGTCTTCTTCCGATTTTTTCTCATTACCACGTTTCAGCTGCTCATGTGTAGATAATATGAATTTTTATGTGGATTTTTTTGAGAAAAAAATTTGTCTCAAATTTCACCCTGTATAATACGCGTATGTTGGAGAATGTGGAATTGCAATGGAATTGATGACAGACATTGAAGTTTTCTTAATCGATTGATACCATAAATAGCATGATAACTCTCATAATTTCTAATTTATTCAATTTTATACTCAGGGATGACAACAATATTCCGGAAATTTCTCGGTTTTGTGCCAAATTTTTGAAAATATGGGTTCGTCTAAAAGTATTGGGAAAAAGATCAAATATCATATATTCGTCGCCGGAGATTTCAGAAAAAGTATTATTTTTTAGATTGGAAATATCTTTTTTTACGAAAATTCAATTTTCATGGATTTTCCCCTTGTTATAATTTTTTTTTCCGAAAACTGACATCTCTTGTCGAATCCCTATATCATTTAACCCCCATGTACGAAATTTGGTTGAAATCGGAGCCAAAATATTAAGAAGAAAAGTACAATGATTAATCGACTCATTATTTTTAGCTCAATGGATTTATTATTACTATTATACTAAATTCGAATTTCAAATTTTTTTGTTTTTATTTTCAAGGGTAAAATAAGAAGAATATATTTTTTTCAAAAATATCATTGTTGTGCTTTCGGATTCTGTATATTTTTATATTATTATACCATAGACGTGGGACATATAATTTTTCAAGGGATATAATTTACAAAAAATTTAGAATCTTAATTCGAATAAAATTCAAATATTGTGGATCGTGTGATGGAAAAAATGAAATAAGACGTATTTTTATACGAGGATACCAATTTTTGAGCCATTTTGCCAAAGTTTTATAGTCGAAAAGAGAAAAAAAATATTTTCTAAAAATTCTTCGAGTAAAGTATGAGGAAAAAAATTTTTTTTCCAAAATTGATGGGAACGTAGAAAGTCTTATCACGCATGTACTCTATATTCGTGATTTTGTTAAAATCGGCAGTAGTTTACTATTTTTTAAAAGACAAAATCCAAAATTTTCGGTGTTTTTAATTTTTTTATCCATGTTATTGTATTTCAATGGTAAAACTAATATCACCATTGGCTTTCTCATCCCCGAAAACCCCTTATCTCAAATTTTCAGCCAAATCGCAAAACAAAATTTAACAACCCCTCCTTAGCCGGTCCTGATGAAATTTTCGAAGTCAATTTTAACCCCTTAAACCTAGTTTTGGAAAATTTTTATGATCGGAACCGTTCTTCTGGCCATATTTTACCCCTCCTCACAAATTTTCATCCAAATCGGAGCATCTTGAAAATTTGCCCTTTAGAGCCGGTCCTTGTACTAGTTAACGCGCAACATGAGCTGGGTTTTTGAAGGGGAAGGAGACGTCGTAGATAAAAAATAAAAAAACCGTTGTATAGAAAATCGAAAATAATGAAGATTGATGGTGCTACGGACCCCCCGAAAAAATTTTGAGGGGGGCAGGGGGGCAGCCCCCCCTTTCAATAATTTTTGGCTACTCACCCGGTTATACTTTATGATGGAGAGTCTGAATTGTTTCGACAAAAATGTCATGCCCCCCTCAAGCGAAGCTTGCCCCCCTCTCAATATCAAAAATAAAAAACGTAACTTTCTTAATATGTCAAATACGAAAAATATGCAAGGGACAAAAAAAATTGGAAAAATAAAATTACGTACATACGCATGTAGATATCCCCTTCAACTTACGAGATTATCCTCGAAATTTCGAGATTACGAATCAGAAAAATTACGAAAACTTTTCGAGACCACTCTGTATATGACCAAAAAAATTCTATGTTTCTCCTCTATCGATTGATATATATAACTTCACCCATCGGTGCCAATAAATGACGTCACAAGTGACGCTAAATTTTGAGGTTAGAATTTTTTTCTCACCTCGGTAGCTATATGCAGCATATTCTCATGCCTAAAAACACCATTTCGAGCTTTCCGGTGCTATTCGGAGCAACTCCTGGGAAGGGGGTGGGGGGGGCGCTAAAAATATTTCGAGCCTATTTCAATTATAGGCGCTCAAAATCCGGAAGATCCTGCGAAAATCGCACCTCCAGGTTCAATATTTAGCGATTCCTGGCACCCTCACAAAGTGGGGGGAATTCGGTAATAATTTATACCAATGACTAGGGTATGTCGAGGCGCTTCCCGCCGGCATATTCAAACGTCAAAATTCCGCAAAAACCAAATTTTTAAATCCACTTCGGAATTTTTTCCCACGAATTTTCCCCCCCGGACCCCCCGAAATTTTGATCGTGGGATTATGGATATTTTTTTCTCCCTAAAACGTACTTTCCATTTTTTCGCTATCGTGTAACGTAAAAAAGTTGCACACCCCCGATTGAGGTTTTCCGAAAATTACGACTTTCGCCTCCACCTAGACCCCCAAAAAAAGATGCTAATTTCAAAAATTCGGATATTTTTGGAATGAAAAAAATCAGTTCTATCGAGCTAGGCTGAAAATTTTCCGAAATTCGGAGAAAAATTTTTTGGGAATTTACTTTTCAATTTTTCCCCGTAAATTTTTTCAGATGAAAAAATCGGTTTATGTATCGCATACATTGTACAGATTTTTCTCTATCCAAATCATTTTTCAATTTTTCTCTAGCTCGAATAATAAAAAAGTGGGTTTCAGCTGCGCCCTAGAACTTTTTCGGGGGGGGATTATCGGGGGGGACATAATTTTTTTCGTTAGCCGAAATACTCGAATAGAAACATTTGGAACATCCCGTCAACGTAGCTCTCTCCAGCTCCGAGCAATCCAAATCACCTACGAGAGGGGGGAGTGGGGGGAAATTTTTGGTACTAAATTTTTTTCTCCAAATTTGATTCTCCATCCATCTATGTGATTATTTTCGCCAGCTAGCGTCATCAAAAAAGTGGCACGGTTCGCTATTAATGGGAGGACAATCAGACGCTTGATTTTCACGGATTTTCCCCTTGTCAAATTTTTTTTTCCGAAAACTGACAATTTTTATCGAATCCCCATATAATTCAACCCCCATGTACGGAATTTGGTTGAAATCGGAGTCAAAATATTTTTCTCCATTTTTATTCCACAGGGGTACCCTTTGAAATGTCGAATTCCGTTGCAATAGCTCAAATTCAAAGCTCTATAACTCGCCTTGTATAATAAAGGGAGAGGAGGTATATTTTTTCTATGATAGCACCTATGGTCTTCTTCCGATTTTTTCTCATTACCACGTTTCAGCTGCTCATGTGTAGATAATATGAATTTTTATGTGGATTTTTTTGAGAAAAAAATTTGTCTCAAATTTCACCCTGTATAATACGCGTATGTTGGAGAATGTGGAATTGCAATGGAATTGATGACAGACATTGAAGTTTTCTTAATCGATTGATACCATAAATAGCATGATAACTCTCATAATTTCTAATTTATTCAATTTTATACTCAGGGATGACAACAATATTCCGGAAATTTCTCGGTTTTGTGCCAAATTTTTGAAAATATGGGTTCGTCTAAAAGTATTGGGAAAAAGATCAAATATCATATATTCGTCGCCGGAGATTTCAGAAAAAGTATTATTTTTTAGATTGGAAATATCTTTTTTTACGAAAATTCAATTTTCATGGATTTTCCCCTTGTTATAATTTTTTTTTC
>NW_026613959.1:752500-775000 GCF_026250575.1 Diorhabda carinulata
GCTTAGGATCGACTGACTCGTGTGCAACGGCTGTTCACACGAAACCCTTCTCCACGTCAGTCCTCCAGGGCCTCGCTGGAGTATTTGCTACTACCACCAAGATCTGCACCGACGGCGGCTCCAGACGGCCTCACGGCCAATCCTTCTGCGCACACCGCCGCGACCCTCCTACTCGTCAGAGCTTCATGGTCGCGCGCAAAACGCGAACCGCACATGCCGCTGACGGTCGAGTATAAGCACGACGCTTCAGCGCCATCCATTTTCAGGGCTAGTAACTTCGGCAGGTGAGTTGTTACACACTCCTTGGCGGATTCCGACTTCCATGGCCACCGTCCTGCTGTCTTAAGTTACCAACGCCTTTCATGGTATCCCATAAGCGTCGATTTTGGCGCTTTAACTCGACGTTTGGTTCATCCCACAGCGCCAGTTCTGCTTACCAAAAATGGCCCACTTGGCACTCTGATTCGAGTCTCGCGGCTTCATAAGTTCGAGCAAGCCGGAGATCTCACCCATTTAAAGTTTGAGAATAGGTTGAGGTCGTTTCGACCCCAATGCCTCTAATCATTCGCTTTACCGGATGAAACTCGTACGCTACGAGCGCCAGCTATCCTGAGGGAAACTTCGGAGGGAACCAGCTACTAGATGGTTCGATTAGTCTTTCGCCCCTATACCCAGTTCCGACGATCGATTTGCACGTCAGAATCGCTACGGACCTCCATCAGGGTTTCCCCTGACTTCGTCCTGACCAGGCATAGTTCACCATCTTTCGGGTCCCAGCGTGTACGCTCTTGGTGCGCCTCTTCTCGTAATGAGAACGAGACGCCCCGGGAGTGCGAAGCGTTTACAATTTTTATTTGCAAATCGCTTATCCTCCCTTGGTCTACGCGAGGTAAACCTTTACTTTCATTACGCCTTTAGGTTTAGTTATTTCCCAATGACTCGCGCACATGCTAGACTCCTTGGTCCGTGTTTCAAGACGGGTCCTGAAATTACCCAAATCGATAGCGTCGTTGATCGGCGTTTCAAAACGAGGTCTGTTCGAGAACACCGTAACCAACAGTCGTTCCGGGACAGAATCGGCATTATGTCCGATTACCGTCAAACACGAAACGCTCTTGCTACGGGCCGAACGCTAATTAATCTAGCGGCCCCGCGCCATATTTCTACCGTCGAGCGAGTCTGTCGGAACATCGAGGGTCCCCATGAATTCGAATAAAATCAAGTGGTCTACCACCTCGAGTCTTAGACAGACACCCAACGGATCACGACGTCCTACTAGAGGAAAAGTGCACGCGTTCGATATCGATTAGAAAAACGTAAAACGCGATTTATTGTAATATGCCGAAACACAAACAATATCCGTCATACAAACGTTCAACTTCAATTATCGAAACGCGAATGAATTTCCTCTTTCGACCTTTCGGGTTTCTCAGGTTTACCCCTGAACGGTTTCACGTACTCTTGAACTCTCTCTTCAAAGTGCTTTTCAACTTTCCCTCACGGTACTTGTTCGCTATCGGTCTCGTGGTCATATTTAGCCTTAGATGGAGTTTACCACCCACTTAGGGCTGCACTCTCAAGCAACCCGACTCTCAGGAGAGATCCTCACGCAATCGGCAACGGTCGCTACGGGCCTGGCACCCTCTATGGGCTGTGGCCCCGTTCAAGAAGGACTTGGACGCGCCGCACGATCTCGTGATAAACGGATCCTCCCTAACACCACATTTCCCGGTGGCCGATATCGACCACGGGATTCGGTGCTGGGCTTTTCCCTGTTCGCTCGCAGCTACTGAGGGAATCCTAGTTAGTTTCTTTTCCTCCGCTTAGTAATATGCTTAAATTCAGCGGGTAATCTCACCTGCTCTGAGGTCGATATATTATAATATATCTCGTATAATATTTAAATACAATTCGCCAAACTATCATAATCATCTCTCATATGAAATATAACATTATTTGTTTTTATTTAAAGAGTCGGCAGCAGCAGCAGCAGCATCAGCATCAGCATCAGCAACACACCACCAGCCTTTATACATATATAATATTTTTAATATATATAATTCATATATTTTGTCGATATACCGTGTGTATAAATGATATAAATAAAACACTGGTCAGACGTCCAGTCTTCGAAACTTTATTATTTCTCTCGGACACGACGACCGCGTTATCATTTTATCATAAATATATTATATATACACACACTTATTTATCGACTATATATACGTCGTATATATGTATAATATATATATATTATATATAAATATAACTCTCTACCAAACAAATTTTATGTATTTCATATAAATACACGATTAATTTATGGTATAGCGGGTTGTGTTCAAAAATTGCGTAACTTTTTCTATAAAAATTTACGCTGCTTTTCGCACTTTAGGATGCCGCACAAATACAAAAAAAAATACGCACAAGTTTGTATGTGCATGTGTTTTTTCTTAATTAGTGTGCGTTATTGTTTCACATCCAACACGCTTAGGCATTATTTTTCTTTAATAAATAGAAAAATTTTAAATTCTAAGCAGTCTTTTAAATTGATACGACCCTCAGTCAGGAGTGGTCCGGGAACGAGTATCCGAGGACCGCAATGTGCGTTCGAAATGTCGATGTTCATGTGTCCTGCAGTTCACAAGTTGACGCGCAATTAGCTGCGTTCTTCATCGACCCACGAGCCAAGTGATTCACCGTTCAGGGTAATCATTTTATTATTATGTCGTTTTCTCATATTCTATTCGTCGTATTTTTAATATTTGATTATTATTAAATTAATAATATTATTATAATATCTTATACGCGTATAGAAAATTTATATAACGACATTTTTTATATATATATATATATATATATATATATATATATATTATAATAAATGGTAATTATTCGAAACTTTTAGAGAAATTATAATATCGTACTTTGATATATCTGATAAATTTTAACCGCTGCACATGTTTTATTACAAACGAGGCGCGCATAGACAGATATCTCGCACGATATATTCCTCCTCTATATATTATTACAGTTTTTTTTTTTATCTTGAAAGTTTTATACAAATTTCGACGGTCGGGCGTAAATCTTCGAACACCTTCGAAATAATACATAAAATATTATTTCTAAAACGAATTTTTATACATATCGATAGAATCGACATGTGCTTAAATTTCGTTTAGGTACCCGGATGAAAATGTCTCAATAACATAATCATCACATATAATCTTGTCGATATTTTCTTGTATTACCTTCAAACGATAAAAAACTTATGTAATAATATAATAAACGAAATAAAATTTATCCATAAAAATATAGACACACACACGACAACAGACGACGTTTCAATAAACTATATATTTTTCGTTTATTATAATAACGATTCTTTATCAGAACGTTTTTAGTTAACAAGAAATTTTGTTAATGATCGTTCCGTCAATCGTTATAATATATAATAATACATATGTTGTTATTGTTGTGTCGTCATCGTCGTCGACGCCTTCTATAAACTATGATAAAAATTTTTCGTTATATTTTTATTGGAAAAATTTATATATGTAAATATATTTTTATAGACGTATGAATTATATTTATCTTTTTTTTTTTAATTTTATTCGAAACTTGTTCGAATTTTGTAAAAATTAAAAAAAGATTTCAATATATATACATCTATAATATATATATATATATAATTTATAACATATATAAATTTCTTTTGAAGAGTTCGATAATTTTGTAGAAGAAAATTTTCTTTTACAATTAATACAGACTTGATTTCGTTTTTTTTTTTTTTGTTTAAAAACGAACAAATACTCTGTAATGATCCTTCCGCAGGTTCACCTACGGAAACCTTGTTACGACTTTTACTTCCTCTAAATGATCAAGTTTGGTCATCTTTCCGAAGCATCGGCGACGCCGAAACGCCACCGCGCTCAGTCCGAAGACCTCACTAAATCATTCAATCGGTAGTAGCGACGGGCGGTGTGTACAAAGGGCAGGGACGTAATCAACGCGAGCTTATGACTCGCGCTTACTGGGAATTCCTCGTTCATGGGGAACAATTGCAAGCCCCAATCCCTAGCACGAAGGAGGTTCAGCGGGTTACCCGGGCCGCTCGGCCAGGGAGGACACGCTGATTCCTTCAGTGTAGCGCGCGTGCGGCCCAGAACATCTAAGGGCATCACAGACCTGTTATTGCTCAATCTCGTGCGGCTAGAAGCCGCCTGTCCCTCTAAGAAGAATTATTTGTACGCCGACAGTAAAAACCGCGAACGGCAAGAGCCGAAACTCAATACCGACGGGCCTTTGGGATGTCGAAATACGCCTAGTTAGCAGGCTAGAGTCTCGTTCGTTATCGGAATTAACCAGACAAATCGCTCCACCAACTAAGAACGGCCATGCACCACCACCCACCGAATCAAGAAAGAGCTCTCAATCTGTCAATCCTTCCGGTGTCCGGGCCTGGTGAGGTTTCCCGTGTTGAGTCAAATTAAGCCGCAGGCTCCACTCCTGGTGGTGCCCTTCCGTCAATTCCTTTAAGTTTCAGCTTTGCAACCATACTTCCCCCGGAACCCAAAAGCTTTGGTTTCCCGGAAGCTGCCCGCCGAGTCATCGGAGGAACGTCGGCGGATCGCTAGCTGGCATCGTTTATGGTTAGAACTAGGGCGGTATCTGATCGCCTTCGAACCTCTAACTTTCGTTCTTGATCAATGAAAGCGTTTTTGGCAAATGCTTTCGCTTCTGTCCGTCTTGCGACGATCCAAGAATTTCACCTCTAACGTCGCAATACGAATGCCCCCATCCGTTCCTATTAATCATTACCTCGGGGTTCCGAAAACCAACAAAATAGAACCGAGGTCCTATTCCATTATTCCATGCACACAGTATTCAGGCAAAATTTTGGCCTGCTTTAAGCACTCTAATTTGTTCAAAGTAAACGTGCCGGCCCACCTCGACACTCAGTCAAGAGCACCGCGGCGGGATTGAGTTGGGCCGCCCTTGCGAGCTAAGCCCACCGGCAGGACGTCCCACGACACGCCAGTTAACACCGCGTACGATGAACCAGCGGCGTGGGACACAGATTCGACTACGAGCTTTTTAACCGCAACAACTTTAATATACGCTATTGGAGCTGGAATTACCGCGGCTGCTGGCACCAGACTTGCCCTCCAATTGATCCTCGTTAAAGGGTTTAGAGTGTACTCATTCCGATTACGGGGCCTCGGATGAGTCCCGTATCGTTATTTTTCGTCACTACCTCCCCGTGCCGGGAGTGGGTAATTTGCGCGCCTGCTGCCTTCCTTGGATGTGGTAGCCGTTTCTCAGGCTCCCTCTCCGGAATCGAACCCTGATTCCCCGTTACCCGTTACAACCATGGTAGGCGCAGAACCTACCATCGACAGTTGATAAGGCAGACATTTGAAAGATGCGTCGCCGGTGCGAGACCGTGCGATCAGCGAAAAGTTATTCAGAGTCACCAAATTGTACGATGACGAGCAAGCCCGCCACCGATTGGTTTTGATCTAATAAAAGCGCTCCTTCCGTCTCCGGTCGGAACTCTGTTTGCATGTATTAGCTCTAGAATTACCACAGTTATCCAAGTAAATGTGGGTACGATCTAAGGAACCATAACTGATTTAATGAGCCTTTCGCGGTTTCACCTTAATTTGGCTTGTACTGAGACATGCATGGCTTAATCTTTGAGACAAGCATATGACTACTGGCAGGATCAACCAGGGAACTGTGTTTTATAATATATATAATATATATTATTATTATTATTATTATATATATATATATATATATTTTATAATAAAAAACTATTATCGAAAAAGTTTTAATAACAATATCCAAAAGAGGATAAATTATGATGATGTTTTTTATATTACATATATACTTTATATTTATACATAATATAATAATCATCTATATTCGTGTATAAACACATTGTTATTTACTTTTTCTTTTGCGTGTTTGCTGCGCTTATTATTGAAAATATATAATTTTCAGCGCCACGCTTTATTTATATTTTTTCTTATTTTATAAAATTTCACCGAATCGACTATAAATCTATCTAAATTTAATCGAAATGAGAAAAATTAGATGATTACGTCGACCGGGCTACAATTTCGACATTATCTCTACCCTTCGCTAGATTGTAAGCGACATGGTTTATACATTAGGTAATAATGAACGAAATTTTTATTCTCGCACGGAATAATGAGAGTTATCGCAAATATTGTGTATTATATATATAAAAGTGTAATATAATATATATTTTTCATAGACGATCGCATATGAATCGCTCACGATAGAACGCTAGCTA
This sequence comes from Diorhabda carinulata, assembly GCF_026250575.1. Lineage (NCBI taxonomy): Eukaryota > Metazoa > Arthropoda > Insecta > Coleoptera > Chrysomelidae > Diorhabda > Diorhabda carinulata. Next base: position 758,823 of record NW_026613959.1, read on the forward strand.
AATTCGCGATCTCGCAATAGATATTTAATTTGTGGATAAATTGATATAATATCTAAAAAGGGAACCGCTAGCAATATACGTTAATATATTGGAGGAGAACGGGGACCCTTTCAGAAAACTATATAATCCACCGATGTGGAATGACCGAAACAACGTCTTTACGTAAATTATAACGAGTTTATTAAAATTTAACGAGACGTCAACTTCGATACACCACACATATATGTGCGCTGTACAACGGTACGCCTTCTACATTAACATTAATAAAGATGTATAGTGAAAATATATAAAAGATGTATTGTGAATATTAAAAAGAAGTATTATGAAATTACATGTTTTGTATTTAGAAGCCGTCCGAGGTGTATCTATCACATAAAAGTGTTATGAAAATATTAACAATAAGGAAAAAAAGTATTATGAAATTAGATGGCCGCTCGATGTATGAACGTACGAGGTGTATTATATAAAAGTTGTATGAAAATAGAAATAATAATGAAAAACAAGTATTATGAAATTAAATTCCGCTCGATATAGGAACTTGTCGAGAAAGATGATTTGTGAAGTTGAATGGAGATGTTTTGTATGTAGAAGTCGTCCGAGGTGTATGACATAAAAATGTTATGAAAATATTAACCATAAGGAAAAAAAGTATTATGAAATTAGATCGCCGCTCGATGTATGAACGTACGAGGTGTATTATATAAAAGTTGTATGAAAATAGAAATAATAATAAAAAACAAGTATTATGAAATTAAATTCCGCTCGATATAGGAACTTGTCGAGAAAGATGATTTGTGAAGTTGAATGGAGATGTTTTGTATGTAGAAGTCGTCCGAGGTGTATGACATAAAAATGTTATGAAAATATTAACCATAAGGAAAAAAAGTATTATGAAATTAGATCGCCGCTCGATGTATGAACGTACGAGGTGTATTATATAAAAGTTGTATGAAAATAGAAATAATAATAAAAAACAAGTATTATGAAATTAAATTCCGCTCGATATAGCAATTTGTCGAGAAAGATGATTTGTGAAAATTGAGTGGAGATGTTTTGTATTTAAAAGCCGTCCGAGGTGTATGACATAAAAGTGTTATGAAAATATTAACAATAAGGAAAAAAAGTATTATGAAATTAGATCGCCGCTCGATGTATGAACGTACGAGGTGTATTATATAAAAGTTGTATGAAAATAGAAATAATAATAAAAAACAAGTATTATGAAATTAGATCGCCGCTCGATGTATGAACGTACGAGGTGTATTATATAAAAGTTGTATGAAAATAGAAATAATAATAAAAAACAAGTATTATGAAATTAAATTCCGCTCGATATAGGAACTTGTCGAGAAAGATGATTTGTGAAGTTGAATGGAGATGTTTTGTATGTAGAAGTCGTCCGAGGTGTATGACATAAAAATGTTATGAAAATATTAACCATAAGGAAAAAAAGTATTATGAAATTAGATCGCCGCTCGATGTATGAACGTACGAGGTGTATTATATAAAAGTTGTATGAAAATAGAAATAATAATAAAAAACAAGTATTATGAAATTAAATTCCGCTCGATATAGCAATTTGTCGAGAAAGATGATTTGTGAAAATTGAGTGGAGATGTTTTGTATTTAAAAGCCGTCCGAGGTGTATGACATAAAAGTGTTATGAAAATATTAACAATAAGGAAAAAAAGTATTATGAAATTAGATCGCCGCTCGATGTATGAACGTACGAGGTGTATTATATAAAAGTTGTATGAAAATAGAAATAATAATGAAAAACAAGTATTATGAAATTAAATTCCGCTCGATATAGGAACTTGTCGAAAAAGATGATTTGTGAAGTTGAATGGAGATGTTTTGTATGTAGAAGTCGTCCGAGGTGTATGACATAAAAATGTTATGAAAATATTAACCATAAGGAAAAAAAGTATTATGAAATTAGATCGCCGCTCGATGTATGAACGTACGAGGTGTATTATATAAAAGTTGTATGAAAATAGAAATAATAATAAAAAACAAGTATTATGAAATTTAATTCCGCTCGATATAGGAACTTGTCGAGAAAGATGATTTGTGAAGTTGAATGGAGATGTTTTGTATGTAGAAGTCGTCCGAGGTGTATGACATAAAAGTGTTATGAAAATATTAACGATAAAGAAAAAAAGTATTATGAAATTAGATCGCCGCTCGATGTATGAACGTACGAGGTGTATTATATAAAAGTTGTATGAAAATAGTAATAATTATGAAAAATAAAGTATTACGAAATTACCTAAGTTTGGTGACTGACCGGCAGAGGGCGCTAGTGTCTATAAAACCGTGTTCAGTTTGTCGTCTGGCCGGCAGAGGGCGCTAGTGTCTATAAAACTGTGTTTAGTTTGTCTTCTGGCCGGCAGAGGGCGCTAGTGTCTATTAAACCGTGTTAAGTTCGGTGACTGACCGGCAGAGGGCGCTAGTGTCTATAAAACCGTGTTCAGTTTGTCGTCTGGCCGGCAGAGGGCGCTAGTGTCTATAAAACTGTGTTTAGTTTGTCTTCTGGCCGGCAGAGGGCGCTAGTGTCTATTAAACCGTGTTAAGTTCGGTGACTGGCCGGCAGAGGGCGCTAGTGTCTATAAAACCGTGTTCAGTTTGTCGTCTGGCCGGCAGAGGGCGCTAGTGTCTATAAAACTGTGTTTAGTTTGTCTTCTGGCCGGCAGAGGGCGCTAGTGTCTATTAAACCGTGTTAAGTTCGGTGACTGGCCGGCAGAGGGCGCTAGTGTCTATAAAAATGTGTTTAGTTTGTCGTCTCGCCGGCAGAGGGCGCTAGTGTCTATAAAACCGTGTTCAGTTTGTCGTCTGGCCGGCAGAGGGCGCTAGTGTCTATAAAACTGTGTTTAGTTTGTCTTCTGGCCGGCAGAGGGCGCTAGTGTCTATTAAACCGTGTTAAGTTCGGTGACTGACCGGCAGAGGGCGCTAGTGTCTATAAAACCGTGTTCAGTTTGTCGTCTGGCCGGCAGAGGGCGCTAGTGTCTATAAAACTGTGTTTAGTTTGTCTTCTGGCCGGCAGAGGGCGCTAGTGTCTATTAAACCGTGTTAAGTTCGGTGACTGGCCGGCAGAGGGCGCTAGTGTCTATAAAAATGTGTTTAGTTTGTCGTCTCGCCGGCAGAGGGCGCTAGTGTCTATAAAACCGTGTTCAGTTTGTCGTCTGGCCGGCAGAGGGCGCTAGTGTCTATAAAACTGTGTTTGGTTAGTCTTCTGGCCGGCAGAGGGCGCTAGTGTCTATAAAACAGTGTTAAGTTCGGTGACTGGCCGGCAGAGGGCGCTAGTGTCTATAAAACCGTATTAAGTTTGGTGTCTGGTCGGCAGGATATAGCAACTTGTCGAAAAAGTTGAATTGTGTAAATTGAATGGAAATTTTTTTTATGTAGAAGCCGTTCGAGGTATATTATATAAAAGTGTTATGAAAATATTAACAATAACGGAAAAAAGTATTATGAAATTAGATGGCCGCTCGATGTATGAACGTACGAGGTGTATTATATAAAAGTTTTATGAAAATAGAAATAATAATGAAAAACAAGTATTATGAAATTTAATTCCGCTCGATATAGGAACTTGTCGAGAAAGATGATTTGTGAAGTTGAATGGAGATGTTTTGTATGTAGAAGTCGTCCGAGGTGTATGACATAAAAGTGTTATGAAAATATTAACGATAAAGAAAAAAAGTATTATGAAATTAGATCGCCGCTCGATGTATGAACGTACGAGGTGTATTATATAAAAGTTTTATGAAAATAGTAATAATTATGAAAAACAAAGTATTACGAAATTACCTAAGTTTGGTGACTGACCGGCAGAGGGCGCTAGTGTCTATAAAACCGTGTTCAGTTTGTCGTCTGGCCGGCAGAGGGCGCTAGTGTCTATAAAACTGTGTTTAGTTTGTCTTCTGGCCGGCAGAGGGCGCTAGTGTCTATTAAACCGTGTTAAGTTCGGTGACTGGCCGGCAGAGGGCGCTAGTGTCTATAAAAAGGTGTTTAGTTTGTCGTCTCTCCGGCAGAGGGCGCTAGTGTCTATAAAACCGTGTTCAGTTTGTCGTCTGGCCGGCAGAGGGCGCTAGTGTCTATAAAACTGTGTTTGGTTTGTCTTCTGGCCGGCAGAGGGCGCTAGTGTCTATTAAACCGTGTTAAGTTCGGTGACTGGCCGGCAGAGGGCGCTAGTGTCTATAAAACAGTGTTAAGTTTGGTGACTGGCCGGCAGAGGGCGCTAGTGTCTATAAAACCGTATTAAGTTTGGTGTCTGGTCGGCAGGATATAGCAACTTGTCGAAAAAGTTGAATTGTGTAAATTGAATGGAAATTTTTTTTATGTAGAAGCCGTTCGAGGTATATTATATAAAAGTGTTATGAAAATATTAACAATAACGGAAAAAAGTATTATGAAATTAGATGGCCGCTCGATGTATGAACGTACGAGGTGTATTATATAAAAGTTTTATGAAAATAGAAATAATAATGAAAAACAAGTATTATGAAATTTAATTCCGCTCGATATAGGAACTTGTCGAGAAAGATGATTTGTGAAGTTGAATGGAGATGTTTTGTATGTAGAAGTCGTCCGAGGTGTATGACATAAAAGTGTTATGAAAATATTAACGATAAAGAAAAAAAGTATTATGAAATTAGATCGCCGCTCGATGTATGAACGTACGAGGTGTATTATATAAAAGTTTTATGAAAATAGTAATAATTATGAAAAACAAAGTATTACGAAATTACCTAAGTTTGGTGACTGACCGGCAGAGGGCGCTAGTGTCTATAAAAATGTGTTTAGTTTGTCGTCTCTCCGGCAGAGGGCGCTAGTGTCTATAAAACCGTGTTCAGTTTGTCGTCTCTCCGGCAGAGGGCGCTAGTGTCTATAAAACCGTGTTCAGTTTGTCGTCTGGCCGGCAGAGGGCGCTAGTGTCTATAAAACTGTGTTTGGTTAGTCTTCTGGCCGGCAGAGGGCGCTAGTGTCTATAAAACAGTGTTAAGTTCGGTGACTGGCCGGCAGAGGGCGCTAGTGTCTATAAAACAGTGTTAAGTTCGGTGACTGGCCGGCAGAGGGCGCTAGTGTCTATAAAACCGTATTAAGTTTGGTGTCTGGTCGGCAGGATATAGCAACTTGTCGAAAAAGTTGAATTGTGTAAATTGAATGGAAATTTTTTTTATGTAGAAGCCGTTCGAGGTATATTATATAAAAGTGTTATGAAAATATTAACAATAACGGAAAAAAGTATTATGAAATTAGATGGCCGCTCGATGTATGAACGTACGAGGTGTATTATATAAAAGTTTTATGAAAATAGAAATAATAATGAAAAACAAGTATTATGAAATTTAATTCCGCTCGATATAGGAACTTGTCGAGAAAGATGATTTGTGAAGTTGAATGGAGATGTTTTGTATGTAGAAGTCGTCCGAGGTGTATGACATAAAAGTGTTATGAAAATATTAACGATAAAGAAAAAAAGTATTATGAAATTAGATCGCCGCTCGATGTATGAACGTACGAGGTGTATTATATAAAAGTTTTATGAAAATAGTAATAATTATGAAAAACAAAGTATTACGAAATTACCTAAGTTTGGTGACTGACCGGCAGAGGGCGCTAGTGTCTATTAAACCGTGTTAAGTTCGGTGACTGGCCGGCAGAGGGCGCTAGTGTCTATAAAAATGTGTTTAGTTTGTCGTCTCGCCGGCAGAGGGCGCTAGTGTCTATAAAACCGTGTTCAGTTTGTCGTCTGGCCGGCAGAGGGCGCTAGTGTCTATAAAACTGTGTTTAGTTTGTCTTCTGGCCGGCAGAGGGCGCTAGTGTCTATTAAACCGTGTTAAGTTCGGTGACTGACCGGCAGAGGGCGCTAGTGTCTATAAAACCGTGTTCAGTTTGTCGTCTGGCCGGCAGAGGGCGCTAGTGTCTATAAAACTGTGTTTAGTTTGTCTTCTGGCCGGCAGAGGGCGCTAGTGTCTATTAAACCGTGTTAAGTTCGGTGACTGGCCGGCAGAGGGCGCTAGTGTCTATAAAAATGTGTTTAGTTTGTCGTCTCGCCGGCAGAGGGCGCTAGTGTCTATAAAACCGTGTTCAGTTTGTCGTCTGGCCGGCAGAGGGCGCTAGTGTCTATAAAACTGTGTTTGGTTAGTCTTCTGGCCGGCAGAGGGCGCTAGTGTCTATAAAACAGTGTTAAGTTCGGTGACTGGCCGGCAGAGGGCGCTAGTGTCTATAAAACCGTATTAAGTTTGGTGTCTGGTCGGCAGGATATAGCAACTTGTCGAAAAAGTTGAATTGTGTAAATTGAATGGAAATTTTTTTTATGTAGAAGCCGTTCGAGGTATATTATATAAAAGTGTTATGAAAATATTAACAATAACGGAAAAAAGTATTATGAAATTAGATGGCCGCTCGATGTATGAACGTACGAGGTGTATTATATAAAAGTTTTATGAAAATAGAAATAATAATGAAAAACAAGTATTATGAAATTTAATTCCGCTCGATATAGGAACTTGTCGAGAAAGATGATTTGTGAAGTTGAATGGAGATGTTTTGTATGTAGAAGTCGTCCGAGGTGTATGACATAAAAGTGTTATGAAAATATTAACGATAAAGAAAAAAAGTATTATGAAATTAGATCGCCGCTCGATGTATGAACGTACGAGGTGTATTATATAAAAGTTTTATGAAAATAGTAATAATTATGAAAAACAAAGTATTACGAAATTACCTAAGTTTGGTGACTGACCGGCAGAGGGCGCTAGTGTCTATAAAACCGTGTTCAGTTTGTCGTCTGGCCGGCAGAGGGCGCTAGTGTCTATAAAACTGTGTTTAGTTTGTCTTCTGGCCGGCAGAGGGCGCTAGTGTCTATTAAACCGTGTTAAGTTCGGTGACTGGCCGGCAGAGGGCGCTAGTGTCTATAAAAAGGTGTTTAGTTTGTCGTCTCTCCGGCAGAGGGCGCTAGTGTCTATAAAACCGTGTTCAGTTTGTCGTCTGGCCGGCAGAGGGCGCTAGTGTCTATAAAACTGTGTTTGGTTAGTCTTCTGGCCGGCAGAGGGCGCTAGTGTCTATAAAACAGTGTTAAGTTCGGTGACTGGCCGGCAGAGGGCGCTAGTGTCTATAAAACAGTGTTAAGTTCGGTGACTGGCCGGCAGAGGGCGCTAGTGTCTATAAAACCGTATTAAGTTTGGTGTCTGGTCGGCAGGATATAGCAACTTGTCGAAAAAGTTGAATTGTGTAAATTGAATGGAAATTTTTTTTATGTAGAAGCCGTTCGAGGTATATTATATAAAAGTGTTATGAAAATATTAACAATAACGGAAAAAAGTATTATGAAATTAGATGGCCGCTCGATGTATGAACGTACGAGGTGTATTATATAAAAGTTTTATGAAAATAGAAATAATAATGAAAAACAAGTATTATGAAATTTAATTCCGCTCGATATAGGAACTTGTCGAGAAAGATGATTTGTGAAGTTGAATGGAGATGTTTTGTATGTAGAAGTCGTCCGAGGTGTATGACATAAAAGTGTTATGAAAATATTAACGATAAAGAAAAAAAGTATTATGAAATTAGATCGCCGCTCGATGTATGAACGTACGAGGTGTATTATATAAAAGTTTTATGAAAATAGTAATAATTATGAAAAACAAAGTATTACGAAATTACCTAAGTTTGGTGACTGACCGGCAGAGGGCGCTAGTGTCTATAAAACCGTGTTCAGTTTGTCGTCTGGCCGGCAGAGGGCGCTAGTGTCTATAAAACCGTGTTCAGTTTGTCGTCTGGCCGGCAGAGGGCGCTAGTGTCTATAAAACTGTGTTTAGTTTGTCTTCTGGCCGGCAGAGGGCGCTTGTGTCTATTAAACCGTGTTAAGTTCGGTGACTGACCGGCAGAGGGCGCTAGTGTCTATAAAACCGTGTTCAGTTTGTCGTCTGGCCGGCAGAGGGCGCTAGTGTCTATAAAACTGTGTTTAGTTTGTCTTCTGGCCGGCAGAGGGCGCTAGTGTCTATTAAACCGTGTTAAGTTCGGTGACTGGCCGGCAGAGGGCGCTAGTGTCTATAAAAATGTGTTTAGTTTGTCGTCTCTCCGGCAGAGGGCGCTAGTGTCTATAAAACCGTGTTCAGTTTGTCGTCTGGCCGGCAGAGGGCGCTAGTGTCTATAAAACTGTGTTTGGTTAGTCTTCTGGCCGGCAGAGGGCGCTAGTGTCTATAAAACAGTGTTAAGTTCGGTGACTGGCCGGCAGAGGGCGCTAGTGTCTATAAAACAGTGTTAAGTTCGGTGACTGGCCGGCAGAGGGCGCTAGTGTCTATAAAACCGTATTAAGTTTGGTGTCTGGTCGGCAGGATATAGCAACTTGTCGAAAAAGTTGAATTGTGTAAATTGAATGGAAATTTTTTTTATGTAGAAGCCGTTCGAGGTATATTATATAAAAGTGTTATGAAAATATTAACAATAACGGAAAAAAGTATTATGAAATTAGATGGCCGCTCGATGTATGAACGTACGAGGTGTATTATATAAAAGTTTTATGAAAATAGAAATAATAATGAAAAACAAGTATTATGAAATTTAATTCCGCTCGATATAGGAACTTGTCGAGAAAGATGATTTGTGAAGTTGAATGGAGATGTTTTGTATGTAGAAGTCGTCCGAGGTGTATGACATAAAAGTGTTATGAAAATATTAACGATAAAGAAAAAAAGTATTATGAAATTAGATCGCCGCTCGATGTATGAACGTACGAGGTGTATTATATAAAAGTTTTATGAAAATAGTAATAATTATGAAAAACAAAGTATTACGAAATTACCTAAGTTTGGTGACTGACCGGCAGAGGGCGCTAGTGTCTATAAAACCGTGTTCAGTTTGTCGTCTGGCCGGCAGAGGGCGCTAGTGTCTATAAAACTGTGTTTAGTTTGTCTTCTGGCCGGCAGAGGGCGCTAGTGTCTATTAAACCGTGTTAAGTTCGGTGACTGGCCGGCAGAGGGCGCTAGTGTCTATAAAAAGGTGTTTAGTTTGTCGTCTCTCCGGCAGAGGGCGCTAGTGTCTATAAAACCGTGTTCAGTTTGTCGTCTGGCCGGCAGAGGGCGCTAGTGTCTATAAAACTGTGTTTGGTTTGTCTTCTGGCCGGCAGAGGGCGCTAGTGTCTATTAAACCGTGTTAAGTTCGGTGACTGGCCGGCAGAGGGCGCTAGTGTCTATAAAACAGTGTTAAGTTCGGTGACTGGCCGGCAGAGGGCGCTAGTGTCTATAAAACCGTATTAAGTTTGGTGTCTGGTCGGCAGGATATAGCAACTTGTCGAAAAAGTTGAATTGTGTAAATTGAATGGAAATTTTTTTTATGTAGAAGCCGTTCGAGGTATATTATATAAAAGTGTTATGAAAATATTAACAATAACGGAAAAAAGTATTATGAAATTAGATGGCCGCTCGATGTATGAACGTACGAGGTGTATTATATAAAAGTTTTATGAAAATAGAAATAATAATGAAAAACAAGTATTATGAAATTTAATTCCGCTCGATATAGGAACTTGTCGAGAAAGATGATTTGTGAAGTTGAATGGAGATGTTTTGTATGTAGAAGTCGTCCGAGGTGTATGACATAAAAGTGTTATGAAAATATTAACGATAAAGAAAAAAAGTATTATGAAATTAGATCGCCGCTCGATGTATGAACGTACGAGGTGTATTATATAAAAGTTTTATGAAAATAGTAATAATTATGAAAAACAAAGTATTACGAAATTACCTAAGTTTGGTGACTGACCGGCAGAGGGCGCTAGTGTCTATTAAACCGTGTTAAGTTCGGTGACTGGCCGGCAGAGGGCGCTAGTGTCTATAAAAACGTGTTTAGTTTGTCGTCTCGCCGGCAGAGGGCGCTAGTGTCTATAAAACCGTGTTCAGTTTGTCGTCTGGCCGGCAGAGGGCGCTAGTGTCTATAAAACTGTGTTTAGTTTGTCTTCTGGCCGGCAGAGGGCGCTAGTGTCTATTAAACCGTGTTAAGTTCGGTGACTGACCGGCAGAGGGCGCTAGTGTCTATAAAACCGTGTTCAGTTTGTCGTCTGGCCGGCAGAGGGCGCTAGTGTCTATAAAACTGTGTTTAGTTTGTCTTCTGGCCGGCAGAGGGCGCTAGTGTCTATTAAACCGTGTTAAGTTCGGTGACTGGCCGGCAGAGGGCGCTAGTGTCTATAAAAATGTGTTTAGTTTGTCGTCTCGCCGGCAGAGGGCGCTAGTGTCTATAAAACCGTGTTCAGTTTGTCGTCTGGCCGGCAGAGGGCGCTAGTGTCTATAAAACTGTGTTTGGTTAGTCTTCTGGCCGGCAGAGGGCGCTAGTGTCTATTAAACCGTGTTAAGTTCGGTGACTGGCCGGCAGAGGGCGCTAGTGTCTATAAAACAGTGTTAAGTTCGGTGACTGGCCGGCAGAGGGCGCTAGTGTCTATAAAACCGTATAAAGTTTGGTGTCTGGTCGGCAGGATATAGGAACTTGTCGAAAAAGTTGAATTGTGTAAATTGAATGGAAATTTTTTTTATGTAGAAGCCGTTCGAGGTATATTATATAAAAGTGTTATGAAAATATTAACAATAACGGAAAAAAGTATTATGAAATTAGATGGCCGCTCGATGTATGAACGTACGAGGTGTATTATATAAAAGTTTTATGAAAATAGAAATAATAATGAAAAACAAGTATTATGAAATTTAATTCCGCTCGATATAGGAACTTGTCGAGAAAGATGATTTGTGAAGTTGAATGGAGATGTTTTGTATGTAGAAGTCGTCCGAGGTGTATGACATAAAAGTGTTATGAAAATATTAACGATAAAGAAAAAAAGTATTATGAAATTAGATCGCCGCTCGATGTATGAACGTACGAGGTGTATTATATAAAAGTTTTATGAAAATAGTAATAATTATGAAAAACAAAGTATTACGAAATTACCTAAGTTTGGTGACTGACCGGCAGAGGGCGCTAGTGTCTATAAAACCGTGTTCAGTTTGTCGTCTGGCCGGCAGAGGGCGCTAGTGTCTATAAAACTGTGTTTAGTTTGTCTTCTGGCCGGCAGAGGGCGCTAGTGTCTATTAAACCGTGTTAAGTTCGGTGACTGGCCGGCAGAGGGCGCTAGTGTCTATAAAAAGGTGTTTAGTTTGTCGTCTCTCCGGCAGAGGGCGCTAGTGTCTATAAAACCGTGTTCAGTTTGTCGTCTGGCCGGCAGAGGGCGCTAGTGTCTATAAAACTGTGTTTGGTTTGTCTTCTGGCCGGCAGAGGGCGCTAGTGTCTATTAAACCGTGTTAAGTTCGGTGACTGGCCGGCAGAGGGCGCTAGTGTCTATAAAACAGTGTTAAGTTCGGTGACTGGCCGGCAGAGGGCGCTAGTGTCTATAAAACCGTATTAAGTTTGGTGTCTGGTCGGCAGGATATAGCAACTTGTCGAAAAAGTTGAATTGTGTAAATTGAATGGAAATTTTTTTTATGTAGAAGCCGTTCGAGGTATATTATATAAAAGTGTTATGAAAATATTAACAATAACGGAAAAAAGTATTATGAAATTAGATGGCCGCTCGATGTATGAACGTACGAGGTGTATTATATAAAAGTTTTATGAAAATAGAAATAATAATGAAAAACAAGTATTATGAAATTTAATTCCGCTCGATATAGGAACTTGTCGAGAAAGATGATTTGTGAAGTTGAATGGAGATGTTTTGTATGTAGAAGTCGTCCGAGGTGTATGACATAAAAGTGTTATGAAAATATTAACGATAAAGAAAAAAAGTATTATGAAATTAGATCGCCGCTCGATGTATGAACGTACGAGGTGTATTATATAAAAGTTTTATGAAAATAGTAATAATTATGAAAAACAAAGTATTACGAAATTACCTAAGTTTGGTGACTGGCCGGCAGAGGGCGCTAGTGTCTATAAAAACGTGTTTAGTTTGTCGTCTCGCCGGCAGAGGGCGCTAGTGTCTATAAAACCGTGTTCAGTTTGTCGTCTGGCCGGCAGAGGGCGCTAGTGTCTATAAAACTGTGTTTAGTTTGTCTTCTGGCCGGCAGAGGGCGCTAGTGTCTATTAAACCGTGTTAAGTTCGGTGACTGACCGGCAGAGGGCGCTAGTGTCTATAAAACCGTGTTCAGTTTGTCGTCTGGCCGGCAGAGGGCGCTAGTGTCTATAAAACTGTGTTTAGTTTGTCTTCTGGCCGGCAGAGGGCGCTAGTGTCTATTAAACCGTGTTAAGTTCGGTGACTGGCCGGCAGAGGGCGCTAGTGTCTATAAAAATGTGTTTAGTTTGTCGTCTCGCCGGCAGAGGGCGCTAGTGTCTATAAAACCGTGTTCAGTTTGTCGTCTGGCCGGCAGAGGGCGCTAGTGTCTATAAAACTGTGTTTGGTTAGTCTTCTGGCCGGCAGAGGGCGCTAGTGTCTATAAAACAGTGTTAAGTTCGGTGACTGGCCGGCAGAGGGCGCTAGTGTCTATAAAACCGTATTAAGTTTGGTGTCTGGTCGGCAGGATATAGCAACTTGTCGAAAAAGTTGAATTGTGTAAATTGAATGGAAATTTTTTTTATGTAGAAGCCGTTCGAGGTATATTATATAAAAGTGTTATGAAAATATTAACAATAACGGAAAAAAGTATTATGAAATTAGATGGCCGCTCGATGTATGAACGTACGAGGTGTATTATATAAAAGTTTTATGAAAATAGAAATAATAATGAAAAACAAGTATTATGAAATTTAATTCCGCTCGATATAGGAACTTGTCGAGAAAGATGATTTGTGAAGTTGAATGGAGATGTTTTGTATGTAGAAGTCGTCCGAGGTGTATGACATAAAAGTGTTATGAAAATATTAACGATAAAGAAAAAAAGTATTATGAAATTAGATCGCCGCTCGATGTATGAACGTACGAGGTGTATTATATAAAAGTTTTATGAAAATAGTAATAATTATGAAAAACAAAGTATTACGAAATTACCTAAGTTTGGTGACTGACCGGCAGAGGGCGCTAGTGTCTATAAAACCGTGTTCAGTTTGTCGTCTGGCCGGCAGAGGGCGCTAGTGTCTATAAAACTGTGTTTAGTTTGTCTTCTGGCCGGCAGAGGGCGCTAGTGTCTATTAAACCGTGTTAAGTTCGGTGACTGGCCGGCAGAGGGCGCTAGTGTCTATGAAAAGGTGTTTAGTTTGTCGTCTCTCCGGCAGAGGGCGCTAGTGTCTATAAAACCGTGTTCAGTTTGTCGTCTGGCCGGCAGAGGGCGCTAGTGTCTATAAAACTGTGTTTGGTTTGTCTTCTGGCCGGCAGAGGGCGCTAGTGTCTATTAAACCGTGTTAAGTTCGGTGACTGGCCGGCAGAGGGCGCTAGTGTCTATAAAACAGTGTTAAGTTCGGTGACTGGCCGGCAGAGGGCGCTAGTGTCTATAAAACCGTATTAAGTTTGGTGTCTGGTCGGCAGGATATAGCAACTTGTCGAAAAAGTTGAATTGTGTAAATTGAATGGAAATTTTTTTTATGTAGAAGCCGTTCGAGGTATATTATATAAAAGTGTTATGAAAATATTAACAATAACGGAAAAAAGTATTATGAAATTAGATGGCCGCTCGATGTATGAACGTACGAGGTGTATTATATAAAAGTTTTATGAAAATAGAAATAATAATGAAAAACAAGTATTATGAAATTTAATTCCGCTCGATATAGGAACTTGTCGAGAAAGATGATTTGTGAAGTTGAATGGAGATGTTTTGTATGTAGAAGTCGTCCGAGGTGTATGACATAAAAGTGTTATGAAAATATTAACGATAAAGAAAAAAAGTATTATGAAATTAGATCGCCGCTCGATGTATGAACGTACGAGGTGTATTATATAAAAGTTTTATGAAAATAGTAATAATTATGAAAAACAAAGTATTACGAAATTACCTAAGTTTGGTGACTGACCGGCAGAGGGCGCTAGTGTCTATAAAAATGTGTTTAGTTTGTCGTCTCTCCGGCAGAGGGCGCTAGTGTCTATAAAACCGTGTTCAGTTTGTCGTCTCTCCGGCAGAGGGCGCTAGTGTCTATAAAACCGTGTTCAGTTTGTCGTCTGGCCGGCAGAGGGCGCTAGTGTCTATAAAACTGTGTTTGGTTAGTCTTCTGGCCGGCAGAGGGCGCTAGTGTCTATAAAACAGTGTTAAGTTCGGTGACTGGCCGGCAGAGGGCGCTAGTGTCTATAAAACAGTGTTAAGTTCGGTGACTGGCCGGCAGAGGGCGCTAGTGTCTATAAAACCGTATTAAGTTTGGTGTCTGGTCGGCAGGATATAGCAACTTGTCGAAAAAGTTGAATTGTGTAAATTGAATGGAAATTTTTTTTATGTAGAAGCCGTTCGAGGTATATTATATAAAAGTGTTATGAAAATATTAACAATAACGGAAAAAAGTATTATGAAATTAGATGGCCGCTCGATGTATGAACGTACGAGGTGTATTATATAAAAGTTTTATGAAAATAGAAATAATAATGAAAAACAAGTATTATGAAATTTAATTCCACTCGATATAGGAACTTGTCGAGAAAGATGATTTGTGAAGTTGAATGGAGATGTTTTGTATGTAGAAGTCGTCCGAGGTGTATGACATAAAAGTGTTATGAAAATATTAACGATAAAGAAAAAAAGTATTATGAAATTAGATCGCCGCTCGATGTATGAACGTACGAGGTGTATTATATAAAAGTTTTATGAAAATAGTAATAATTATGAAAAACAAAGTATTACGAAATTACCTAAGTTTGGTGACTGACCGGCAGAGGGCGCTAGTGTCTATAAAACCGTGTTCAGTTTGTCGTCTGGCCGGCAGAGGGCGCTAGTGTCTATAAAACCGTGTTCAGTTTGTCGTCTGGCCGGCAGAGGGCGCTAGTGTCTATAAAACTGTGTTTAGTTTGTCTTCTGGCCGGCAGAGGGCGCTAGTGTCTATTAAACCGTGTTAAGTTTGGTGACTGACCGGCAGAGGGCGCTAGTGTCTATAAAACCGTGTTCAGTTTGTCGTCTGGCCGGCAGAGGGCGCTAGTGTCTATAAAACTGTGTTTAGTTTGTCTTCTGGCCGGCAGAGGGCGCTAGTGTCTATTAAACCGTGTTAAGTTCGGTGACTGGCCGGCAGAGGGCGCTAGTGTCTATAAAAATGTGTTTAGTTTGTCGTCTCTCCGGCAGAGGGCGCTAGTGTCTATAAAACCGTGTTCAGTTTGTCGTCTGGCCGGCAGAGGGCGCTAGTGTCTATAAAACTGTGTTTGGTTAGTCTTCTGGCCGGCAGAGGGCGCTAGTGTCTATAAAACAGTGTTAAGTTCGGTGACTGGCCGGCAGAGGGCGCTAGTGTCTATAAAACAGTGTTAAGTTCGGTGACTGGCCGGCAGAGGGCGCTAGTGTCTATAAAACCGTATTAAGTTTGGTGTCTGGTCGGCAGGATATAGCAACTTGTCGAAAAAGTTGAATTGTGTAAATTGAATGGAAATTTTTTTTATGTAGAAGCCGTTCGAGGTATATTATATAAAAGTGTTATGAAAATATTAACAATAACGGAAAAAAGTATTATGAAATTAGATGGCCGCTCGATGTATGAACGTACGAGGTGTATTATATAAAAGTTTTATGAAAATAGAAATAATAATGAAAAACAAGTATTATGAAATTTAATTCCGCTCGATATAGGAACTTGTCGAGAAAGATGATTTGTGAAGTTGAATGGAGATGTTTTGTATGTAGAAGTCGTCCGAGGTGTATGACATAAAAGTGTTATGAAAATATTAACGATAAAGAAAAAAAGTATTATGAAATTAGATCGCCGCTCGATGTATGAACGTACGAGGTGTATTATATAAAAGTTTTATGAAAATAGTAATAATTATGAAAAACAAAGTATTACGAAATTACCTAAGTTTGGTGACTGACCGGCAGAGGGCGCTAGTGTCTATAAAACCGTGTTCAGTTTGTCGTCTGGCCGGCAGAGGGCGCTAGTGTCTATAAAACTGTGTTTAGTTTGTCTTCTGGCCGGCAGAGGGCGCTAGTGTCTATTAAACCGTGTTAAGTTCGGTGACTGGCCGGCAGAGGGCGCTAGTGTCTATAAAAAGGTGTTTAGTTTGTCGTCTCTCCGGCAGAGGGCGCTAGTGTCTATAAAACCGTGTTCAGTTTGTCGTCTGGCCGGCA
>NW_026613959.1:780000-790000 GCF_026250575.1 Diorhabda carinulata
AAATTTCTCGGTTTTGCGGCAAAATCTTGAAAATATGGGTTCGTCTAAAAGTATTGGAAAAAAGATCAAATATCATATATTCGTCGCCGGAGATTCCAGAAAAGGTATTATTTTTTAGATTGGAAATATCGTTTTTACGAAAATTCAATTTTCATGGATTTTCACGGATTTTCCCCTTGTTATAATTTTTTTTTCCGAAAACTGACATCTCTTGTCGAATCCCTATATCATTTAACCCCCATGTACGAAATTTGGTTGAAATCGGAGCCAAAATATTAAGAAGAAAAGTACAATGATTAATCGACTCATTATTTTTAGCTCAATGGATTTATTATTACTATTATACTAAATTCGAATTTCAAATTTTTTTGTTTTTATTTTCAAGGGTAAAATAAGAAGAATATATTTTTTTCAAAAATATCATTGTTGTGCTTTCGGATTCTGTATATTTTTATATTATTATACCATAGACGTGGGACATATAATTTTTCAAGGGATATAATTTACAAAAAATTTAGAATCTTAATTCGAATAAAATTCAAATATTGTGGATCGTGTGATGGAAAAAATGAAATAAGACGTATTTTTATACGAGGATACCAATTTTTGAGTTATTTTGCCAAAGTTTCATATTTGAAAAGAGAAAAAAAATATTTTATAAAAATTCTTCAAGTAAAGTACGAGGAAAAAATTTTTTTTTCCAAAATTGATGAGAAGGTAGAAAGTCTTATCACGCGTGTACTCTATATTCGGAATTTTGTTAAAATCGGCAGTAGTTTACTATTTTTTAAACGACAAAAACCTTAATTTTCGGTGTTTTTAATTTTTTTATCCATGTTATTGGATTCTAATGGTAAAATTAATATCACCATCGGCTTTCTCATCCCCGAAAACCCCTTATCTCGAATTTTCAGCCAAATCGTAAAACAAAATTTAACAACCCCTCCTTAGCCGGTCCTGATGAAATTTTCGAAGTCAATTTTAACCCCTTAAACCTAGTTTTGGAAAATTTTTATGATCGGAACCGTTCTTCTGGCCATATTTTACCCCTCCTCACAAATTTTCATCCAAATCGGAGCATCTTGAAAATTTGCCCTTTAGAGCCGGTCCTTGTACTAGTTAACGCGCAACATGAGCTGGGTTTTTGAAGGGGAAGGAGACGTCGTAGAAAAAAAATAAAAAAACCGTTGTATAGAAAATCGAAAATGATGAAGATTGAGGGTGCTACGGACCCCCCGAAAAAATTTTGAGGGGGGCAGGGGGGCAGCCCCCCCTTTCAAAAATTTTTGGCTACTCACCCGGTTATACTTTATGATGGAGGGTCTGAATTGTTTCGACAAAAATGTCATGCCCCCCTCAAGCGAAGCTTGGCCCCCTCTCAATATCAAAAATAAAAAACGTAACTTTCTTAATATGTCAAATACGAAAAATATGCAAGGGACAAAAAAAATTGGAAAAATAAAATTACGTACATACGCATGTAGATATCCCCTTCAACTTACGAGATTATCCTCGAAATTTCGAGATTACGAATCAGAAAAATTACGAAAACTTTTCGAGACCACTCTGTATATGACCAAAAAAATTCTATGTTTCTCCTCTATCGATTGATATATATAACTTCACCCATCGGTGCCAATAAATGACGTCACAGGTGACGCTAAATTTTGAGGTTAGAATTTTTTTCTCACCTCGGTAGCTGTATGCAGCATACTCTCATGCCTAAAAACACCATTTCGAGCTTTCCGGTGCTATTCGGAGCAACTCCTGGGAAGGGGGTGGAGGGGGCGCAAAAAATATTTCGAGCCTATTTCAATTATAGGCGCTCAAAATCCGGAAGATCCTGCGAAAATCGCACCTCCAGGTTCAATATTTAGCGATTCCTGGCACCCTCACAAAGTGGGGGGAATTCGGTAATAATTTATACCAATGACTAGGGTATGTCGAGGCGCTTCCCGCCGGCATATTCAAACGTCAAAATTCCGCAAAAACCAAATTTTCAAATCCACTTCGGAGTTTTTTCCCACGAATTTTCCCCCCCGGACCCCCCAAAATTTTGATCGTGGGATTATGGATATTTTTTTCTCCCTAAAACGTACTTTCCATTTTTTCGCTATCGTGTAACGTAAAAAAGTTGCACACCCCCGATTGAGGTTTTCCGAAAATTACGACTTTCGCCTCCACCTAGACCCCCAAAAAAAGGGGCCAATTTCAAAAATTCGGATATTTTTGGAATGAGAAAAATCAGTTCTATCGAGCTAGGCTAAAAATTTTCCGAAATTCGGAGAAAAATTTTTTGGGAATTTACTTTTCAATTTTTCCCCGTAAATTTTTTCAGATGAAAAAATCGGTTTATGTATCGCATACATTGTACAGATTTTTCTCTATCCAAATCATTTTTCAATTTTTCTCTAGCTCGAATAATAAAAAAGTGGGTTTCAGCTGCGCCCTAGAACTTTTTCGGGGGGGGATTATCGGGGGGGACATAATTTTTTTCGTTAGCCGAAATACTCGAATAGAAACATTTGGAACATCCCGTCAACGTAGCTCTCTCCAGCTCCGAGCAATCCAAATCACCTACGAGAGGGGGGAGTGGGGGGAAATTTTTGGTACTAAATTTTTTTCTCCAAATTTGATTCTCCATCCATCTATGTGATTATTTTCGCCAGCTAGCGTCATCAAAAAAGTGGCACGGTTCGCTATTAATGGGAGGACAATCAGACGCTTGATTTTCACGGATTTTCCCCTTGTCAAATTTTTTTTTCCGAAAACTGACAATTTTTATCGA
The DNA here is from genome assembly GCF_026250575.1 of Diorhabda carinulata. Lineage (NCBI taxonomy): Eukaryota > Metazoa > Arthropoda > Insecta > Coleoptera > Chrysomelidae > Diorhabda > Diorhabda carinulata. Next base: position 782,789 of record NW_026613959.1, read on the forward strand.
ATCCCCATATAATTCAACCCCCATGTACGGAATTTGGTTGAAATCGGAGTCAAAATATTTTTCTCCATTTTTATTCCACAGGGGTACCCTTTGAAATGTCGAATTCCGTTGCAATAGCTCAAATTCAAAGCTCTATAACTCGCCTTGTATAATAAAGGGAGAGGAGGTATATTTTTTCTATGATAGCACCTATGGTCTTCTTCCGATTTTTTCTCATTACCACGTTTCAGCTGCTCATGTGTAGATAATATGAATTTTTATGTGGATTTTTTTGAGAAAAAAATTTGTCTCAAATTTCACCCTGTATAATACGCGTATGTTGGAGAATGTGGAATTGCAATGGAATTGAGGACAGACATTGAAGTTTTCTTAATCGATTGATACCATAAATAGCATGATAACTCTCATAATTTCTAATTTATTCAATTTTATACTCAGGGATGACAACAATATTCCGGAAATTTCTCGGTTTTGTGCCAAATTTTTGAAAATATGGGTTCGTCTAAAAGTATTGGGAAAAAGATCAAATATCATATATTCGTCGCCGGAGATTTCAGAAAAAGTATTATTTTTTAGATTGGAAATATATTTTTTTACGAAAATTCAATTTTCATGGATTTTCCCCTTGTTATAATTTTTTTTTCCGAAAACTGACATCTCTTGTCGAATCCCTATATCATTTAACCCCCATGTACGAAATTTGGTTGAAATCGGAGCCAAAATATTAAGAAGAAAAGTACAATGATTAATCGACTCATTATTTTTAGCTCAATGGATTTATTATTACTATTATACTAAATTCGAATTTCAAATTTTTTTGTTTTTATTTTCAAGGGTAAAATAAGAAGAATATATTTTTTTCAAAAATATCATTGTTGTGCTTTCGGATTCTGTATATTTTTATATTATTATACCATAGACGTGGGACATATAATTTTTCAAGGGATATAATTTACAAAAAATTTAGAATCTTAATTCGAATAAAATTCAAATATTGTGGATCGTGTGATGGAAAAAATGAAATAAGACGTATTTTTATACGAGGATACCAATTTTTGAGCCATTTTGCCAAAGTTTTATAGTCGAAAAGAGAAAAAAAATATTTTCTAAAAATTCTTCGAGTAAAGTATGAGGAAAAAAATTTTTTTTCCAAAATTGATGGGAACGTAGAAAGTCTTATCACGCATGTACTCTATATTCGTGATTTTGTTAAAATCGGCAGTAGTTTACTATTTTTTAAAAGACAAAATCCAATATTTTCGGTGTTTTTAATTTTTTTATCCATGTTATTGTATTTCAATGGTAAAACTAATATCACCATTGGCTTTCTCATCCCCGAAAACCCCTTATCTCAAATTTTCAGCCAAATCGCAAAACAAAATTTAACAACCCCTCCTTAGCCGGTCCTGATGAAATTTTCGAAGTCAATTTTAACCCCTTAAACCTAGTTTTGGAAAATTTTTATGATCGGAACCGTTCTTCTGGCCATATTTTACCCCTCCTCACAAATTTTCATCCAAATCGGAGCATCTTGAAAATTTGCCCTTTAGAGCCGGTCCTTGTACTAGTTAACGCGCAACATGAGCTGGGTTTTTGAAGGGGAAGGAGACGTCGTAGATAAAAAATAAAAAAACCGTTGTATAGAAAATCGAAAATAATGAAGATTGATGGTGCTACGGACCCCCCGAAAAAATTTTGAGGGGGGCAGGGGGGCAGCCCCCCCTTTCAAAAATTTTTGGCTACTCACCCGGTTATACTTTATGATGGAGGGTCTGAATTGTTTCGACAAAAATGTCATGCCCCCCTCAAGCGAAGCTTGGCCCCCTCTCAATATCAAAAATAAAAAATTGAACTTTCTTAATATGTCAAATACGAAAAATATGCAAGGGACAAAAAAAATTGGAAAAATAAAATTACGTACATACGCATGTAGATATCCCCTTCAACTTACGAGATTATCCTCGAAATTTCGAGATTACGAATCAGAAAAATTACGAAAACTTTTCGAGACCACTCTGTATATGACTAAAAAAATTCTATGTTTCTCCTCTATCGATTGATATATATAACTTCACCCATCGGTGCCAATAAATGACGTCACAAGTGACGCTAAATTTTGAGGTTAGAATTTTTTTCTCACCTCGGTAGCTATATGCAGCATACTCTCATGCCTAAAAACACCATTTCGAGCTTTCCGGTGCTATTCGGAGCAACTCCAGGGAAGGGGGTGGAGGGGGCGCAAAAAATATTTCGAGCCTATTTCAATTATAGGCGCTCAAAATCCGGAAGATCCTGCGAAAATCGCACCTCCAGGTTCAATATTTAGCGATTCCTGGCACCCTCACAAAGTGGGGGGAATTCGGTAATAATTTATACCAATGACTAGGGTATGTCGAGGCGCTTCCCGCCGGCATATTCAAACGTCAAAATTCCGCAAAAAACAAATTTTCAAATCCACTTCGGAATTTTTTCCCACGAATTTTCCCCCCCGGACCCCCCGAAATTTTGATCGTGGGATTATGGATATTTTTTTCTCCCTAAAACGTACTTTCCATTTTTTCGCTATCGTGTAACGTAAAAAAGTTGCACACCCCCGATTGAGGTTTTCCGAAAATTACGACTTTCGCCTCCACCTAGACCCCCAAAAAAAGGGGCCAATTTCAAAAATTCGGATATTTTTGGAATGAGAAAAATCAGTTCTATCGAGCTAGGCTAAAAATTTTCCGAAATTCGGAGAAAAATTTTTTGGGAATTTACTTTTCAATTTTTCCCCGTAAATTTTTTCAGATGAAAAAATCGGTTTATGTATCGCATACATTGTACAGATTTTTCTCTATCCAAATCATTTTTCAATTTTTCTCTAGCTCGAATAATAAAAAAGTGGGTTTCAGCTGCGCCCTAGAACTTTTTCGGGGGGGGATTATCGGGGGGGACATAATTTTTTTCGTTAGCCGAAATACTCGAATAGAAACATTTGGAACATCCCGTCAACGTAGCTCTCTCCAGCTCCGAGCAATCCAAATCACCTACGAAAGGGGGGAGTGGGGGGAAATTTTTGGTACTAAATTTTTTTCTCCAAATTTGATTCTCCATCCATCTATGTGATTATTTTCGCCAGCTAGCGTCATCAAAAAAGTGGCACGGTTCGCTATTAATGGGAGGACAATCAGACGCTTGATTTTCACGGATTTTCCCCTTGTCAAATTTTTTTTTCCGAAAACTGACAATTTTTATCGAATCCCCATATAATTCAACCCCCATGTACGGAATTTGGTTGAAATCGGAGTCAAAATATTTTTCTCCATTTTTATTCCACAGGGGTACCCTTTGAAATGTCGAATTCCGTTGCAATAGCTCAAATTCAAAGCTCTATAACTCGCCTTGTATAATAAAGGGAGAGGAGGTATATTTTTTCTATGATAGCACCTATGGTCTTCTTCCGATTTTTTCTCATTACCACGTTTCAGCTGCTCATGTGTAGATAATATGAATTTTTATGTGGATTTTTTTGAGAAAAAAATTTGTCTCAAATTTCACCCTGTATAATACGCGTATGTTGGAGAATGTGGAATTGCAATGGAATTGATGACAGACATTGAAGTTTTCTTAATCGATTGATACCATAAATAGCATGATAACTCTCATAATTTCTAATTTATTCAATTTTATACTCAGGGATGACAACAATATTCCGGAAATTTCTCGGTTTTGTGCCAAATTTTTGAAAATATGGGTTCGTCTAAAAGTATTGGGAAAAAGATCAAATATCATATATTCGTCGCCGGAGATTTCAGAAAAAGTATTATTTTTTAGATTGGAAATATCTTTTTTTACGAAAATTCAATTTTCATGGATTTTCCCCTTGTTATAATTTTTTTTTCCGAAAACTGACATCTCTTGTCGAATCCCTATATCATTTAACCCCCATGTACGAAATTTGGTTGAAATCGGAGCCAAAATATTAAGAAGAAAAGTACAATGATTAATCGACTCATTATTTTTAGCTCAATGGATTTATTATTACTATTATACTAAATTCGAATTTCAAATTTTTTTGTTTTTATTTTCAAGGGTAAAATAAGAAGAATATATTTTTTTCAAAAATATCATTGTTGTGCTTTCGGATTCTGTATATTTTTATATTATTATACCATAGACGTGGGACATATAATTTTTCAAGGGATATAATTTACAAAAAATTTAGAATCTTAATTCGAATAAAATTCAAATATTGTGGATCGTGTGATGGAAAAAATGAAATAAGACGTATTTTTATACGAGGATACCAATTTTTGAGCCATTTTGCCAAAGTTTTATAGTCGAAAAGAGAAAAAAAATATTTTCTAAAAATTCTTCGAGTAAAGTATGAGGAAAAAAATTTTTTTTCCAAAATTGATGGGAACGTAGAAAGTCTTATCACGCATGTACTCTATATTCGTGATTTTGTTAAAATCGGCAGTAGTTTACTATTTTTTAAAAGACAAAATCCAAAATTTTCGGTGTTTTTAATTTTTTTATCCATGTTATTGTATTTCAATGGTAAAACTAATATCACCATTGGCTTTCTCATCCCCGAAAACCCCTTATCTCAAATTTTCAGCCAAATCGCAAAACAAAATTTAACAACCCCTCCTTAGCCGGTCCTGATGAAATTTTCGAAGTCAATTTTAACCCCTTAAACCTAGTTTTGGAAAATTTTTATGATCGGAACCGTTCTTCTGGCCATATTTTACCCCTCCTCACAAATTTTCATCCAAATCGGAGCATCTTGAAAATTTGCCCTTTAGAGCCGGTCCTTGTACTAGTTAACGCGCAACATGAGCTGGGTTTTTGAAGGGGAAGGAGACGTCGTAGATAAAAAATAAAAAAACCGTTGTATAGAAAATCGAAAATAATGAAGATTGATGGTGCTACGGACCCCCCGAAAAAATTTTGAGGGGGGCAGGGGGGCAGCCCCCCCTTTCAATAATTTTTGGCTACTCACCCGGTTATACTTTATGATGGAGAGTCTGAATTGTTTCGACAAAAATGTCATGCCCCCCTCAAGCGAAGCTTGCCCCCCTCTCAATATCAAAAATAAAAAACGTAACTTTCTTAATATGTCAAATACGAAAAATATGCAAGGGACAAAAAAAATTGGAAAAATAAAATTACGTACATACGCATGTAGATATCCCCTTCAACTTACGAGATTATCCTCGAAATTTCGAGATTACGAATCAGAAAAATTACGAAAACTTTTCGAGACCACTCTGTATATGACCAAAAAAATTCTATGTTTCTCCTCTATCGATTGATATATATAACTTCACCCATCGGTGCCAATAAATGACGTCACAAGTGACGCTAAATTTTGAGGTTAGAATTTTTTTCTCACCTCGGTAGCTATATGCAGCATATTCTCATGCCTAAAAACACCATTTCGAGCTTTCCGGTGCTATTCGGAGCAACTCCTGGGAAGGGGGTGGGGGGGGCGCTAAAAATATTTCGAGCCTATTTCAATTATAGGCGCTCAAAATCCGGAAGATCCTGCGAAAATCGCACCTCCAGGTTCAATATTTAGCGATTCTTGGCACCCTCACAAAGTGGGGGGAATTCGGTAATAATTTATACCAATGACTAGGGTATGTCGAGGCGCTTCCCGCCGGCATATTCAAACGTCAAAATTCCGCAAAAACCAAATTTTTAAATCCACTTCGGAATTTTTTCCCACGAATTTTCCCCCCCGGACCCCCCGAAATTTTGATCGTGGGATTATGGATATTTTTTTCTCCCTAAAACGTACTTTCCATTTTTTCGCTATCGTGTAACGTAAAAAAGTTGCACACCCCCGATTGAGGTTTTCCGAAAATTACGACTTTCGCCTCCACCTAGACCCCCAAAAAAAGATGCTAATTTCAAAAATTCGGATATTTTTGGAATGAAAAAAATCAGTTCTATCGAGCTAGGCTGAAAATTTTCCGAAATTCGGAGAAAAATTTTTTGGGAATTTACTTTTCAATTTTTCCCCGTAAATTTTTTCAGATGAAAAAATCGGTTTATGTATCGCATACATTGTACAGATTTTTCTCTATCCAAATCATTTTTCAATTTTTCTCTAGCTCGAATAATAAAAAAGTGGGTTTCAGCTGCGCCCTAGAACTTTTTCGGGGGGGGATTATCGGGGGGGACATAATTTTTTTCGTTAGCCGAAATACTCGAATAGAAACATTTGGAACATCCCGTCAACGTAGCTCTCTCCAGCTCCGAGCAATCCAAATCACCTACGAGAGGGGGGAGTGGGGGGAAATTTTTGGTACTAAATTTTTTTCTCCAAATTTGATTCTCCATCCATCTATGTGATTATTTTCGCCAGCTAGCGTCATCAAAAAAGTGGCACGGTTCGCTATTAATGGGAGGACAATCAGACGCTTGATTTTCACGGATTTTCCCCTTGTCAAATTTTTTTTTCCGAAAACTGACAATTTTTATCGAATCCCCATATAATTCAACCCCCATGTACGGAATTTGGTTGAAATCGGAGTCAAAATATTTTTCTCCATTTTTATTCCACAGGGGTACCCTTTGAAATGTCGAATTCCGTTGCAATAGCTCAAATTCAAAGCTCTATAACTCGCCTTGTATAATAAAGGGAGAGGAGGTATATTTTTTCTATGATAGCACCTATGGTCTTCTTCCGATTTTTTCTCATTACCACGTTTCAGCTGCTCATGTGTAGATAATATGAATTTTTATGTGGATTTTTTTGAGAAAAAAATTTGTCTCAAATTTCACCCTGTATAATACGCGTATGTTGGAGAATGTGGAATTGCAATGGAATTGATGACAGACATTGAAGTTTTCTTAATCGATTGATACCATAAATAGCATGATAACTCTCATAATTTCTAATTTATTCAATTTTATACTCAGGGATGACAACAATATTCCGGAAATTTCTCGGTTTTGTGCCAAATTTTTGAAAATATGGGTTCGTCTAAAAGTATTGGGAAAAAGATCAAATATCATATATTCGTCGCCGGAGATTTCAGAAAAAGTATTATTTTTTAGATTGGAAATATCTTTTTTTACGAAAATTCAATTTTCATGGATTTTCCCCTTGTTATAATTTTTTTTTCCGAAAACTGACATCTCTTGTCGAATCCCTATATCATTTAACCCCCATGTACGAAATTTGGTTGAAATCGGAGCCAAAATATTAAGAAGAAAAGT